>NC_058085.1:336056955-336356955 GCF_014858855.1 Bufo gargarizans | reverse complement strand
ACGTCAAGAGTGCCCAAGATAAAATCTGTCTGCCACTGGATACCCTCTAATATTTGTAGGATGTGTTTGGTGTCTTTTAAGTATGCAGGTAGTTTAACTACTTTGTCTTGTAGCATAACATCGACATATTTGGATAAGTTAGAGGTGAGGCCCTCTATTCCCGAGATTATGGGTCTGCCAGGGGGGTTGGTTTTATTTTTGTGAATCTTGGGTAGGTAATAAAGTATGGGTATTCTAGGAGTTTGGTTATTAATGAAGAGGGTCTCTTCTTTAGAGAGTATGCCCATATCTTTACCTTTTAGAATTAATTTGTTCAGTTTGAGAGTATATTGATTTGCTGGGATTACTTGGTAATTAACACACTAATAACAATTAACAGATTGGTGGTGCCTTATATAGCAGTACCTGCAGTTAAAACAAACTGCAGGTACCGCATTTTTATAATCTAACCAAAAATATTGTATCTGAATAAACAATGAATTCCAGACAGAATCCATGGGGATAATAATCACATTTAAGACACCAATCTAAAGACTGATATATCGGCACCTCTTTCACCCAAGAACAGTGTTTATCCGTTGCCATAGGAAACCAGACGAGCTATTTAAACCTCCAATGAACAATACGCAGACTAACCCTGACGAAGGAGCCCGCTTTGGCTCTGAAACGCGTAGGTTACGGTCTTTTGTCCTACAGAGGCCACCATACTTGCACCAGGTGACGTCACCGCAAGCAGGTTTCCCAGGTAACGGATCAAGCTCCCTCACGCCGCGCGTGCTTCCGGCCGGGGCCGCGCTGCCGCTGACAGGAGAGCAAGAAGAGCGCCGCGATCTAAAAGGACACTAACATCTTTACAAAAGGAACCCAGAAGAATCAGTACAGAGGAGCATCGACAGCGGGATAATTTTTGAGTGCAAAACGAACAAGGTACTGAGGGTAGGGGCTATTGCAGCACTAACCACAGACTTACCATCTTTACCATTCTAGCAGCACAGTACCAGGTCACTCAGACTGGTACTAGGTAACAGTACAAACCTTAAGGACTAGCCGATTGTTATTGTGCACCAGCACTTGTGTCTCTTATCACCTACTGGTGATATACTTACCTCTTATATATCTAATTAGGGAGAACAGTAGCTCCCTCTTAGACACCAAGCAGCAGGATCTCCTCATACAGGTAGACTGACACGTAGCAATACAATAGGAGCGCAGGGGGATCTTCATTCTTTCTATTCATTATAGCAACATACCGTAGTTTCTACAGTGTAGCGATTTGTGCTATTATCCACATGATAAATAATGACCTTAAGTTAACCCCTTCAAGGACAACAAATACAAATGTACGGTATGTCTACTATTTTGAATAGCTCTAAAAGTCTTATGAAAGTTTTTTTAACACAACTTTATAGAAGTAGGCGCTCCAAATCCATAGGACAAAATGATACATTCTGATTGCCTGTATTTACCAGTAAGAGGGGGTCACTGCATACTAGTTACACATTGAAATATGCAATAAGCTCCCTCTTGTGGTGGCTACAGGCAGTCAGACTATTATTTTATAATTTTTATTTTTTCTATGCCTATGCAGGGATATGGGGCTATTTATAAGCAAACCATAGCTCAGATCACTCAATCAGCGCAAAATATTAGAACAAAAACAACAGGAAGAAAATAATCAAAGTCAGTTTTGCGTTTAGTCTGTGTTGCCATAATTTGTGCCAAATGTATCCAATGGTGTGAGTCATTTGATACTTTTTTACATTAAATATCTTTAATTATAGCACTTTTGCCTAGGGACACCTCCCTCGTTTTTGCAAGCCACCCTCCTGCTAGAGTAAGACTTCACCTCTTTTACGACTTTTTAAAAAGTTGCGATTGATAAAGCTAGCGTACATCTAAGTAACATACCTAACCATGAATGGTATAAAAGCACAAAAACCCACAACATGTTTGTGAAAACATTTTCAACTTCTCAGGACTGGCCATCAATATCAGATTGGCATCGGTCTGACTCCAATGAACAAGAAAGGAAGCTGTAATTACCATGCTCCGCCACTAGGAAGTAGACGGCATTCAAGTAAACATTAGAGAGGATGCAGCACTCACACGAGAGCCTTAGCCTCCACCGATCTGATACAGATGACCTATCCTGAGATTTAGTTATCAATATCTGAAGCCTGGAGAACCCCTTGAATTTATATTATTATTATTATTTTACTTTATGGAGGAAAATATTTTGCATTTCTGACTTTTTTTAGGTTATAACTTTGTGGACCATTCATTCCAGTTGAAAGACAGTCCTTGGCTGCCAAACACATCAGTGATTACCAATGGGTTTAATAGAAATTGAATCTCCATCAAGGACTTTTCTGTGACTGTAATATCCATTGTTCAGCCAAGTTATGTCTCTTAGGAAGTAAAAATAAACATTTTAATGGAATGTCTCTCTCTCTCTCATATAAAAATGATGGCTTCATTTAATGTCTAAAAGCTCATGCCCACAGGTCTCGTATTACCTTACTATTATTTATAGAGAACAGAGATATAATGGAAGTGGTTTTATTTTAGGACACAGTTTGTAATACTAAAAAGAAAGTCTTAATAGTTGTTCATTTAAAGATGTCCTCTTGTTCTCAACACCGACTTCAAAATATGTGCCAAATTGCTAGCGAACCGTCTAAGAAAAGTCATAGCAAAAGTAATACACCCAGACCAATCAGGGTTTGTGCCAAAACGTCAGGTTCAAACGAATATTCGAAGGGCTTTGTTGAACATCCAGATGAGTGGGGAGGGTGCCCACTCCATCCTGTCATTGGACACGGAGAAGGCGTTTGACAGGGTGGAGTGGGTATATCTCTGGGAAATGATGTATAAGTTAAACTTGGGGGACAAATTTATTGGATGGGTGCAATTGCTTTATCATCATTCAAAAGTTAGGATAAAAATTAATGGGGAGATATCGGAGTCAATAATATTGCAAAGGGGAACTAGGCAGGGGTGCCCACTCTCCCCATTATTGTTTGCCATATTTGTGGAACCATTGGCGTGTAAGGTGCGTGCAGACGATAATATTGGGGGGTTTGGGGCAAGGGGTGCATCTGATAAAATATGTTTATACGTGGATGATATCCTGTTCTTTTTGAAAGGGGGGGCGCCAATGGTGCCTTACCTGATGGGGACAGTAAACCAGTTTAGACAAATTTCTGGTTTCAGGGTGAACTGGACGAAATCGGTCCTTCTTCCAGTTGGCCATGAAATTACGCGATCAGATGTTAATATTAAAATATTAAAACCTACAGACTCATTTGAATATCTCGGAATAAAAATTAGCTCAAGGATTCAGGAGTATTCAGAACTAAATATTTCCCCTCTGATTAAAACGGTCAAAAATAAAATAAATACCTGGCAAAAATTATTAATTCGACAAGCAGACCGAATTGCTATAATCAAGATGGTCTTGCTACCACAGATTCTATATGTTATATCCTCCTGCCCTGTGTGGATAGGGGATCACTTTTTTAAGGCATTGGAAGGATTGATAAATGATCTCATATGGGGGAGAAAAAGGGTTAGGTTGAAACAAAAATATTTATGGTTAGATGAAGAAGATGGTTGTTTGTCCGTTCCTTGCTTTAGAGGCTACTATTATGCATCCCAGCTCCAGTGGTTAATGACAGAGGATGACAGATTACGTCAGTTTCTGGCAGGTGAGTTTAAAGGTCTCCAATACAACATGATGAGTGTCCTGGAAACCGGGATCCTAAAAATAAAGGGTAGGAAGTGCCCAATTAGCAATATGATTCACTTGATATGGGTTAATGTTAAAAAATTATTGGGTATAAAATATTCATTAAAGATAACCCCTATTTGGGGGAACCTAAATTTAGGTGAATTTCAGAGTTTAGATGATTATGTATTCTGGGAAAAAAATGGTATTAAGTTTACTTCACAGATTGAGGAAAAAGGAAAGCTTAGGACACTAGAGGAAATGGGGCTTAGTATAGAATTAGACACCCTTACACGGTTTAGATATTTTCGACTTAAGCATGCATTCGACTCAACTGAGAATAAAGAGTATCTTGTCACGGAACACTCAGAATTCGTTGAATTTTGTTTTCATAATATTGGGACTAAAATATCAATGTCACAGATATATAAAAAAAATTAAAAAGGGGCTAGGGGGGTGACTAAGTTTAATAGTGAAAATAAATGGGCATCAGAAGTGGAGTCTAATACTCTAGATTGGAGATACATTTATAAAAGCATAAAAAGAAGTACTCTATCAAGCAATTTTCGGTTGATACCGTTTTTCATTGTTCATAGAACCTATATCACCCCCTGGATGCTGAGTAGGATGTATAAAACAAAGGACTCCAGATGCTGGAAGTGTAGAGCAAACAATGCGGATTTTATCCACGTGATCTGGTACTGTCCGCCTATGCAGGCTTATTGAACTCAGGTATTTCAGGAGCTTACCAGAGCAACTGGATGTACTGCACCAATGGAGATCTTGATAGCGGTGCTTGGAGACATGAGGGAAATTGGCCTTGATAGGGAAAGTGAGAGGAAATGGGCAAAAGGATTAATGTTGGCACGGGTTGTCGTGGCTAGGGAGTGGGGAGCAGACGTACCACCAAATATTAAAGAGTGGAAGAACTTATGTGAAAGGGTGTACAGATATGAACATGCTTGTAAACAAAATGTAGAGGGAAGAATAGATATGTGATGATCGAAACCCCCGATATGAGATCAGGAAATCAATTATTTTTCTTGCTCTATCTCTTAATTTTTTAGGAACACCCAAGACAACCAAGGGAGGGGGGGGGGGGTAGTAATAATATGTCCTAAGGATATGAGATAAGAAACAGGATAAGGATAGACCTTTGTAGTGAATAATGACAAATATATAACAAACGTTTATGTATATCTTTGTTCTTGTCATTGAATATGTTTTTCTTTTTTTTTTTTTTTTTATGGTTCATTGTCTGTCCTCCTGCTACTTAGAATTTTTTTATATGCTGATAACAAAAATAAAGATGAAAAAAAAAAAAAAGGCCTCTTGTTTCTTAAAGGGATTGGACCATCTCAGACATTAATGGTGTATCATAAGTATAAGCCATCAGTGTCAGATAGGTGCAGTTTCCACCTCTTGGACCAACTGCTATCTCCATAGGGGGACCCCGAAAGTGAAGGAGACCGCATCGTGAATGCTCTGCATGTTCTCCAGTCATTTGCGAAAACAGTCAAGTGAGTGCGCTCGACTATTTTCGGAAGTCCAATAGCAGTGAAGAACATGGCTTATGCATGGCCACCTCTCCATTTGCTGTTATGGACATCTGGAAGTATCCTAGCCAGCACTTGACTATTTTTGGCACTCCTATAGTGGTTAATGGAGGGTGGCTACGCTTGTGTCGTGCGCTGTCCTTCACTTTGGGGTCCCATTCTGGAGATAGGAGAGTCAGAATTGCACACTATGGTTAACATTACATATTGTATTTTTATATTCGCTTAATGTCCAGCTATTTTCATTTTTTGCTTCTCTATGTTTAAGCAGCATTAAGGTTTTTGTTTTTTCATTGACATGGCTGTATGAGGCTTAGTTTTATGCAAGAGAAATTGCATTTTTGGTACAGATAAATGACTTTATAATTTATAGCACACATTAGACAATAATTTTGTTGCTTTTATGCAAATTACTACGCACAATAGAATTTATTTTGTCATTTATTTTTATGTTTTATAATTTTGAAAATAAAAAATAAATATGTATATATATATATATATATATATATATATATATATAATAAAGAAAGAAAGTCCGCAGCACTCCTTGAAGTAAAAAATGTGCAGTTTATTCACACATGTCGAAAAATAGACAACGTTTCGGTTCTCTCACAGAACCTTTCTCAAGTCAGGTCTCTGTGAGAGAACCGAGAACCGAAACGTTGTCTATTTTTCGACATGTGTGAATAAACTGCACATTTTTTACTTCAAGGAGTGCTGCGGACTTTCTTTATTTGTTTACCCGTCCTGGATCGAGGGATCACCGCGGGCACCATATAATCATCTCTGCATGTGTAGGAGTGCTGCCTAACCTTTTCTATGGATATATATATATATATATATATATAACATTTTGCGCATTTTGCATTGCATTACTTTTTATAATCCCATTATGGAATTCCTGTTTTACAAAATTATTATACACTGTGGGGATTGACTCTGGTAGGCTGAATAGCGGACGCAGTACAGAGGCAAAAATTCAGTGTTTATTCACACATAAACAAAATGACAGTTCGCCGTCTTGGTGTTCATTCACACCAGGGCAAGTCCAGAGAACAAATAACATTCACCTTGTCACACAGGCGGATCCAGGGGGGGCAACGGAGCAATTGCCCCCCCCCCCCCGAGCTGCTCAGAAGTGGAGGGGCAGCGGCGGGGCACAGGGAGATGAACGCTTCCATTGTGGAAGCGTTCATCTCCATAGTCATCTGTATCGCCGTCCCCAGGCCCCCATAATGTGCCAGTATAAAATACCCCTATATATTGCCCCCAGTAAATGCCTCCATAGTGCTCATCTCCCCCCTTCCTCCTAGTGCCCCCCATAATGTACCAGTATATCAGCATCTGATCGGCGGGGGTCTGACACCCAGGAGCCCGATGATCAGCTGTTTGTGAAGGCAGCGGCACTCCAGCAGTGCCGCGGCCTTCTCACTGTGTACCGTAGGCCCAGTGACGTCACGACTAGTATTAGTGGCCTGGGCGGGGCTAAGCTCCAGTCAAGTGAACGGAGCTTAGCCGCACCCAGGCAAGTTGATACAAGTCGTGACATCACTGGGCCTGCGGTAAACAGTGAGAAGGCCGCGGCACTGCTGGAGCGCCGCTGCCTTCTCAAACAGCTGATCGGCAGGGGTCCTGGGTGTCGGACCCCCGCTGATCAGATGTTGATGATCTATCCAGAGGATAGATGTAGAAGTTTTGTTGGTACTAGTTTAGGGTACATATGATTTTTTGTTGCTCTATATTACACTTTTTGTGAGGCAAGGTAACAAGAAATAGCTGTTTTGGCACCGTTTTTTTTTGTTTTGTTATTTGCAACATTCATCTGACAGGTTAGATCATATGGTATTTTTATAGAGCCGGTCTATACAGACGCGGCGATACCTAATATGTATCCATTTTTTTTATTTATGTAAGTTTTACACAATGATTTCATTTTTTAAACAAAAAACAATCATGTTTTAGTGTTTCCATAGTCTAAGAGCCATAGTTTTTTCAGTTTTTAGGCGATTATCTTGGGTAGGGTATGATTTTTGTGGGATGAGATGACGGTTTGATTGCCACTATTTTGGGGTGCATATGACTTTTTGATCGCTTGCTATTACACTTTTTGTGATGTAATGTGACAAAAAATTGTTTATTTAGCACAGTTTTTATTTTTTATTTTTTACGGTGTTCACCTAAGGGGTTATGTCATGTGATATTTTTATAGAGCCGGTCGATACAGATGCAGCGATACCTAATATGTATACTTTATTTTTTATTTATGTACGTTTTACACAATAACAGCTTTAAAAAAAAATGTAATGATGTTTTAGTGTCTCCATATTCTGAGCCATAGTTGTTTTTATTTTTGTGGCGATTGTCTCAGGTAGGGGCTAATTTTTTGCGGGATGAGGTGATGGTTAGATTGGTACTATTTTGGTGAGCGTACGCCTTTTTGATCGCTTGCTGTTGAACTTTTTGTGATGTAAAGTGACAAAAATTGTTTATTTAGCACAGTTTTTATTTTTTATTTTTTACGGTGTTCATCTGAGGGGTTAGGTCATGTGATATGTTTATAGAGCTGGTCGATACGGACACGACGATATGTAATATGTCTATATGTCTTTTCCCTACTTTTTACACATTTGTTTACTTTATTTTTGGAAAAGGACGCTTTTTTTATTGAAACTTTTTATTTTTTTGTAAAACTTTAATTTTATAAACTTTTTTTTTTTCACTTTATTATTTGTCCCACTCTGGGACTTCAACATTACAGGGTCTGATCCCTGTTTCAATGCAGCAGGATACATCTGTATTGTGCTGTATTGAACTGTTAGTTTCTTACACTGTAAGATGCTAACAGTTAACTAGGAGACCCAGCCTGGGGGCTGGGCCTCTTAGGCCTCTGTACATGCCAGGCCCCAAGCCTTGGAATGGCTTGGGGCTGCCATGGCAACCATCGAGTCCCTGCCACAGCAGCGCGGGGACCGATGGATGAGGTGAGGGAGCGCTAACCTCCCATATGCCGCGGTCAGCGCTGACCGTGGCATATGAGGGGTTAATCCACCAGCATCGGTATCATCACCGATGCTGGTGGATGCAGCAGGGATCCAGCTGTCAGTAACAGCCAGATCTTTGCCGCTGATCACGGGACCGCGCGTGGGGGCAGAGAAAGATCGCAGGACGAGAATGCTCGTCCTCTAGCGCTAAGTGCCATCGATTTAGGACAAGCATTCTCGGCCTGGGTCGTTAAGGTGTTAAGAGGATAGCTGGATGTATCTTGGACTCCTATAATCTATGACATACAATAAACAGCCACACAAAGGCTATTTGCCAAAGCAGTAGCCATCAATGCAAGCCATCAATCTATCCATGAGACAGATGATAGGCTTAGTCAGCATACCTTACAATGGCAGCCTTGTGCATTTTGATACATTCCAAGCCAGCTCTCATCTGACTAAGAGCCAGTAAGCCTCAGAGTTACTTCAGATCTGTTGGATGACTTGGGTGGACCTGCGCACCTAGATCAATATCATTAGGAAGACAAAGTTTTCTGATTGTCCTAACATAATATTCAATAACCTTTCTATACAGTTTTGTCATGTAAAAACTCATTTGCATAAACATAGGCATATGGGAAAGACATGCAAATGAGTCATGAACAGTGTCATCTATTGGTTTCATAGTCTAATGACAAGATTTTTAGTGTAGCCTTTTGCATGGGAAATTTGCGATAAAAATTTGCGATTAGAATATTTGCGATCTACACTACTGATGAACAGCGCCATCTATTGGATTCATAGTCTTGTCATAAGACTATGAAACCAATAGATGGAGTTGTTCATGAGTCATTGCAAGCAGGGCAATAGTCCTCAGATACACTCTAGCAAGCTTATATTACCGCAGAAAAAGTGCTAGAAGATGTGTGAATGATAGCAGCAATCCGATATACACCTCAGTGTAAGCGCAAGCTATTATAGGCTGAGTGCTACACGGTGTAAGGACTCTGTTGAGCAGTGTGCCCCACTTACTAGCGCCCCAACAAGATGAACAGCGCCATCTATTGGTTTCATAGTCTTATGACAATACTATTACTCTTGTCATAAGACTATGAAACCAATAGATGGCACTGTACATGAGTAGTGTAGAATACAAATTTTCCATGCAAATGATTTTTTAGCTGAAAAACAAGGCAGATTCTGCTCATTTGCATGTCTTTCCCATATGCTTATGTTTATGCAAATAAGTTTTTACATGACAAAACTACTGTATAGAAAGGTTATTTATTATGTTAGGACAATCAGAAAACTTTGTTTCCCTAATGATATTGATGTAGGTGTGCAGGTCCACCCAAGCCATCCAACACATCTGAAGTAACTTTGAGGCTTATTGGCTCTCAGTCAGATTAAGGGCTGGTTTGGAATGTCTCATAGTACACAAGGCTGCTATTGTAAGGTATTGTGATTAAGCCTGTCATCTGTCTCATGGATAGATTGATGGCTTGTATATACCTGGCTTTTGGCATATACCTATTGTGTGGCTTCCTATTGATTATGGTAGATAATAGAAGTCCAAGACGCATCCAGTTATCCTCTTAATGCTGTTTTCAAACCATTTTGATGGGGTTTCCATCAATTTCTAACCTTTGTTTGTGAACCAGACATTCTCTGTTCTTCAGAGCAGGGGGTGCCTGGTTTGATGCTTGGGTCTTACATTGCCTTTCACTGTATTATACTGTACTTGAGCAGCTGCGGTATTCGGCCGAGCACTCAGATGTGCCGAGCATAGCGATACTCGAGCCGAACAGCACTTCGGCCGAGCATACTCACTTAACACGAAAAACTGCACCTTAGGGAACATGACTTTTTTTTTTTTCAATCAAAATTCACACCAATTTGTACATGAGATCAAATAGTTTGACCTAAGCAAACTTTCTATTTTGTAATGTTTAATAATATTTTTACTTATACTTAATTCAAACTTTTAATAATTTCTAATGTTTCCTAAGCAGGTGTCTGGTCTTAATTCCTACACTTCAGCCTTTGAGTACAAGGTGAGCTCCGTTCTGAGGCGCACAGAAACAGCGAAGTCTTATCTTAGCATGTAAAATCCTGCTTCACAGTGCTGATGCAGAAAGAGAACAGAGCTTACTTAGGGCTACTGCTCTGTGCTCTGTATTCTGACACAAGTTGTCCTGCTGTGTGATTAGGACGGATTCCATGTCTGGAATCTGACAGTGACCATTTTAATACTTCCACTTATTGCCCCCTATAAAAAAAATTAGCCATTAAAAATAATGAAATATTTGAATCTTATTTATAAAATGGTTTTTTTTTTTCTATATTTTTTCCTCCCGGAAAACCCATTTAAACAGGGTATTTGTTACCACAAGCCACCATCCATTTATCCATATGTCACTTTGATATTACTAATGCTGGCTTGGGAGTTAAATAGCTTAAAGGCTGTTGGAAACAGTCCTAGGAGACCCCAGAGTGTCATACACAATTTTTCAAAGCAATTGGGTCAGTTTAGATTCAGACAAAATTTATTTGGACATAATTGAATTTGTCAAACTATTCGATCAAATTGGGCCCAAAATAAATTTTAGAAAAATGTAGTCATCCCTATATAATTTTTCAGTTTAATACAGATGATAATTCATCCTCTTGGAAGATCACAGATAACTAACCCGTTGTGTGTAATTGAAGCAATCTGTCGGCTCTACATGCACCGAGATGTCAGACTAGGCAAATAATGATTATATGACCGAGCGAGATATCTTGTGCACACCGTAACTCACACCAAATGATATTGTGTAGCCCTCAATTACAGCAGTGAACTGAAACAGGTCATGACCAGGCAAGCGGTCTTGAATGGTAATCACAAGAGGAAACCTTGTAAAGTCAACAACACTGAAGGTATCTGCAACCGGATGATGAAGGTTTATTAAGCTCCAAGAATGAATTAAACTTTTGCAATCTCAGTTTTAACCTTTAAGCACTTTTTCTTGAGTGATGTGAAAATTAAAATGTTGAGTTTCTCTGCTTTCTGTGACTCGCTTTTTAAAATGGATTCACACATTACCAACAAACTAATGCAAATGGCAGAAAGTATCTTGACAATGTTTTCAAAGACTTCTTGTTATAGAAAAAAATATATACTTCATCATAAAAAAATGTCATTGAAGGGTTGGGGCTATCATGGTAAATAAGGACGGGGCTTCTACATATTGAGGGTAGGCCTTTGTCTCAGGATATGGTGTCTCTCTCCTGCCTTCATGGTTTCAGCAGAGGCCAGAACTGGTTGAAGGAAGCTTAAATGGATTGTCCCATTAAAATAAAATAAAAAATAAAAAACTAATTCTACATTTATCAAATAACACCCTGAGCTGAATACTTTTGTAATTGCACATAATTAAAAAATTTTGTATAGCCATTGAGTTGTCCAGTAAAATGTATCTGTATAGAGACATTGCTGTTTGTTCTTTTCCTAATTTCACTGTCCCCCTTGCTGAGGTGGTCATTCATACTCAGTTCCATTCCGGTCTGGTTGCTACCCTGCAGCAAAGTCCAGATCCCTGTACAGGGGTTAAAGAGTGAATAATAATCATAATCTTTATTTATATAGTACCAACATATTCTGCAGCGCTTTACATTCAGGGGGTACAAACAGAGTCATAAACAACATAAGCAACAGACAAGTTAACAGTTAAAAACAAGAGGAATGAGGGCCCTGCTCACAACAGCTTACAATTGATGAGGAGATAGGGGTGACACAAAAGGTAACAAGTGCTTGATTTGTATAATGGTCCAGCCACCTTAACACAATAGGGGTGTAAATACAGTATAAGGGTCCATTCACACGTCCGTTTTTTCTTTCCTGATCTGTTCCGTTTTATGCGGACCAGATCTGGACCAGTTCTGTACCCATTCATTTTCAATGGGTCCTGAAAAAAATCGGACAGCACAATGTGTGCTGTCCGTTTCCGTTGTTCCGTTCCGCATGTCCGAAAAAATATAAAACTTGTCCTATTCTTTTCCACAAAAATCGGATCCTGGTATAATACAAAGTCAATGGATCCGCAAAAAACGGAAGAAATTCGTATGTCATTACGTATGTCATCCGTTTTATGCGGATTTCGTTCCTGGAAATTAAATCCTGCCCACAGAAACTTTTTTTTAAAAAATTTTTTTCAAAGAAATCCAAACAACTTTATTTGCTTATTGAAATTTATACATGTTTCCGTTTTTTGTGGATCCGCAACAAAACGGATGACATACGGATGACATACGGAAACATTTTCACGAACAACGGATCCGCAAAAAACGGACCGAAATTCGGGATATAGAAAAATACTGACGTGTGAATGTAGCCTAAGGCCTCCTGCACACGAACGTTTTTTTACACGGTCCGCAAAAACGGGGTCCGTAGGTCCGTGATCCGTGACCGTTTTTCCGTCCGTGGGTCTTCCTTGATTTTTGGAGGATCCACGGACATGAAAAAAAAGTCATTTTGGTGTCCGCCTGGCCGTGCGGAGCCAAACGGATCCGTCCTAAATTACAATGCAAGTCAATGGGGACGGATCCGTTTGATGTTGACACAATATGGTGCCATTTCAAACGGATCCGTCCCCATTGACTTTCAATGTAAAGTCTGGAGTTCTGTTATACCATCGGATTGGAGTTTTCTCCAATCCGATGGTATATTTTAACTTGTAGCGTCCCCATCACCATGGGAACGCCTCTATGTTAGAATATACTGTCGGATATGAGCTACATCGTGAAACTCATTTCCGACAGTATATTCTAACACAGAAGCGTTCCCATGGTGATGGAGACGCTTCAGGTTAGAATATACAAAAAAACTGTGTACATGACTGCCCCCTGCTGCCTGGCAGGTGCTGCCAGGCAGCAGGGGGCAGACCCCCCCCCCTGTTTTTAACTCATTGGTGGCCAGTGGGCCCCCCCTCCCCTGTTGTTAACTCGTTGGTGGCCAGTGTGCGCACCCCCCTCCCTCCCTCCCTCTATTGTTTTAATACATTGGGGCCAGTGTGCGCGCCCCCCCCCCAACCCCCCCTCCCTCCCTCTATTGTTTTAATACATTGGGGCCAGTGTGCGCGCGCCCCCCCAACCCCCCCTCCCTCCCTCTATTGTTTTAATACATTGGGGCCAGTGTGCGCGCGCCCCCCCAACCCCCCCTCCCTCCCTCTATTGTTTTAATACATTGGGGCCAGTGTGCGCACCCCCCCAACCCCCCCCCCCCCCCTCCCTCCCTCTATTGTAATCATCATCGGTGGCAGCGGAGTAGAAGATTTTCATACTTACCTGCTTCTTGCTGCTGCGATGTCTGCGTCCGGCCGGGAGCTCCTCCTACTGGTAAGTGACAGGTCTGTGCGGCGCATTGCTGTCACTTACCAGTAGGAGGAGCTCCCGGCCGGACGCAGACATCGCAGCAGCAAGAAGCAGGTAAGTATGAAAATCTTCTACTCCGCTGCCACCGATGATGATTACAATAGAGGGAGGGAGGGGGGGGGGGGGGGGGGTTGGGGGGGTGCGCACACTGGCCCCAATGTATTAAAACAATAGAGGGAGGGAGGGGGGGTTGGGGGGGCGCGCGCACACTGGCCCCAATGTATTAAAACAATAGAGGGAGGGAGGGGGGGTTGGGGGGGGGGCGCGCACACTGGCCCCAATGTATTAAAACAATAGAGGGAGGGAGGGAGGGGGGTGCGCACACTGGCCACCAACGAGTTAACAACAGGGGAGGGGGGGGGGCCGCACAATGATATTCAAACTGGGGAGGGGGGGGGGGGGGTCTGCCCCCTGCTGCCTGGCAGCCCTGATCTCTTACAGGGGGATATGATGGGGTTAATTGTACTATCATATCCCCCTGTAAGAGATCGGGTGCTGCCAGGCAGCAGGGGGCAGTCTTGTACAAAGTTTGCAGTGTATTCTAACTAGAAGCGTCCCCATCACCATGGGAACGCTTCTGTGTTAGAATATACTGTCGGAAATGAGTTTTCACGAAGTGAAAACTTAGATCAGAAAAAGCTTTTATGCAGACGGATCTTCGGATCCGTCTGTATGAAACTAAAACCTACGGCCACGGATCACGGACACGGATGCCAATCTTGTGTGCATCCGTGTTCTTTCACGGACCCATTGACTTGAATGGGCCCGTGAACCGTTGGCCGTGAAAAAAATAGGACAGGTCATATTTTTTTCACGGCCAGGAAACACGGCTCACGGATGCGGCTGCCAAACGGTGCATTTTCCGATTTTTCCACGGACCCATTGAAAGTCAATGGGTCCGTGAAAAAAAACGGAAAACGGCACAACGGCCACGGATGCACACAACGGTCGTGTGCAGGAGGCCTAAAGCTGCATGAGCCGCCACCAGCCGGTATCTGCAGTGCATGAGGTGTGGATATTTGGTGATGGATCAGGATCAGAAGAATGATACTTAAGGGTAGTGTGGAGGGACAGTGAATGTTCTTCCTCCATACCTTGTAGATTGTAAACCCTCACGGGCAGGGCCCTCTCTCCTTCTGTACCAGTCTGTAACTCGTCTTGTTCATGCTTAGTGTCTGTAATGTGTATATATACCCCTTATCATACGTACAGTGCCATGGAATAAATGGCGCTTTAATAATACAGGTGAAACTCGAAAAATTTGAATATTGTGCAAAAGTCCATGTATTTCAGTAATGCAAATTAAAAGTAATTGCATTAATGCAGCTTAAAATTTGAATTTTGTTAAAAGGTTTTAATATTCTAGGCTCAAAGTGTCACACTCTAGTCACCTAATGAATCCATACCCCCTGAGCAAAGGGTACCTCAAAATTGTGACTTCCGGGTTTCATAAACTATAAGCCATAATCATCCAAATTATAACGAATAAAGACTTGAAATATCTCGCTTTGCATGTAATGAGTCTCATGTGTTAGTTTCACCTTTTAAGTTGCATTACTAAAATAAATGAACTTTGCAGAATATTCTAATTTTTCGAGTTTCACCTGTACATAATAATAATAATAAGTTAGATCAGCGAATGTAATAGGCTAACCAAAAACTGTTGATGTTATTAAGATAATTGCTTGGGGTAGGGTATTCTAGAGAACTGGTGCAGCTCGGGAGAAGTTTTGGAGACAAGAGTGAAAGGATCGGATTATGGAGGATGTTAGTTGTAAGTCATTGGTTGAACAGAGAGCATGGATAGGATGGTAGACAGAAATGAGTGAAGAGATGTACGGTGTAACACTGTGGAGAGCTTTGTGGGTGAGAAAGATCAGTTTAAATTGAATACTGTACTGTATGGGCAACCAGTGCATTGACTGGCACAGGGCAGAGGCGTCGGAGTATTGGTTAGACAGATAGATAATCCTGGCGGCTGCTGCATTCAGAATAGATTGGAGAAGAAAAAGTCTGGTGAGGGGGGAGGCCAATTAATAGTGAGTTGCAGTAATCAAGACAGGAATGGATCAGGGCAACAACTTTCCACAGTGAGAAAAGGGAGGATTCTAGAGATGTTTTTGAGGTGCAGTTGGCATGAGCAAGTAAGCGATTGAATATCGAATGAATAAGGAAAGATCAGTGTCAAACATAACACTGAGGCAGTGAGCATTCTGCCTAGGTGTGATGGTAGTGCCAGACAGTGGACAGACCGATAAATTGGAGCATGGTGAGGGGTAGATGGTGGTCTACAGTGTCAAATGCTGCAGAGAGATCCAGGAGAATTAGTAAAGAGTAGTAGTGATGGACGAACATCTGCCGGGACGGTTCACGAATGCGATCGCGCGAACGCGATCAAATGTTCGCGAACCGCAAGTTTGCGGCGGGTCCCATTCATTTTAATGGCAGACGAACCTGAAAAACCTTCAGCTCATATTTGCAGCCAAGAAATAATTACTAGAAGTGCACAAATAGTCCCACAACATGGACACTGACATACCAGATGTATTATTCAAATTTGCGATCTCCATAAATTTTTTTTCAATGCAAAATATCGGTAATATAATTTTCGCGTACGCGCATGCACAAATGCACTATACAGTACCCAAATGCACTATAAAGAAAGTATATTGGTATATAACACCCCACTCAAATCAGTTTTTTTGGGGGGGGGGACTGGTATATCACACCAGTAGAAATTTGTTCCAATAACGCTTGTCCCTCTGTATACCTGCAGTATCGCAGCAGAACCGCACATAACTGCCGCACAATACAAATGCACTATAATATACTTTCTAACATAGAAAGTATATTATAACATTGTACAAGGAAGGCAATCCATTAGAATATACATAAAGATAAAACATAACCTTTAATAATTTTACTATGAGGGTCCATTCACACGTCCGTAAGTGTTTTGCGGATCCACAAAACACGGACACCGGCAATGTGCATTCCGCAATTTGTGGACCGCACATCGCCGGCACTATAATAGAAAATGCCTAATCTTGTCTGCAATTGTGGACAAGAATAGGATATGTTCTATTTTTGGGCGGAAACGGAAGCACGGATATGGATCTGCAAATTCGGATGTGGATACGCAAATGCGGACAGCACATTTCGGCCCTATTGAAAATGAATGGGTTAGCATCCGTTCCGCAAAATTGCGGAACGGAGGTGGACCCATTTTGCGGACGTGTGAATGGAAAAGATATCCCTCACAATGAAAATAAATTAAATTATTAAAGTTAACCAAAAAGCATAGATGTGGTCGGCAATAACAAGTGCTCGGCGGCACCAAATCAGAAACCATATGTCCTACCACAATCCGGGGGGTTCCAGTGCACATCGATGAATCCAGGAGGGAAAGCAAAAAAACATCTGTCCCTGGCAGTGGCGTACCAAGGGGGGGGCGGGGGGGGGGGGGGCGGCCCGCCCCAGGTGCCACTCACAAGGGGGGTGCCATGACGGAGTCACCCCTCCATCCACTGCTGCACCGCGACGCGACTCCGCCAGGCGCCGGCTTCTGTGGAAGGATTATTGCGGCAGCGCGCAACATGACGTCACGACGCTGACGCCGCGCCGCCTTCACGGATCTTTTAAAGAAGCGGAAGGATCCATTACCAGCGGTCGGACGGAGCCTGAGGCATCATCAAAATGTGAGTAAATAATTGTGTAATTAAGGGGTGTGTGTGTGCGTAATTAAGTGGAGGTTTGTAATTAAGGGGAGGGGGTGTAATTAAGGGATGTGTGTGTGTAATTAAGGGAGGGGTAAGGTGGGGAGGGAGGGGGTATAATTAAGGGGGGGAGTGTGTAATTAAGGGGGGGTGTAATTAAGGGAGGGGGTGTAATTAAGGGGAGAAGAGAGGGGGTGTAATTAAGGGGGGGTGTGTGTAATTAAGGGGGGGTGTAATTAAGGTGGGGAGGGAGGGGGTGTAATTAAGGGGGGGGTGTTATTAAGGGAGGGGGTGTAATTAAGGTGGGGAGGGAGGGGGTGTAATTTGAAATAAATATTATTGAAAACATTGAAAAAAGTTTGTGCATGTTTTCTTAACTTTCTTGGGGAAGGGGGGGGGGGGTGCCAAACAAAGGGTTCGCCCCGGGTGCCAAATGCTCTAGGTACGCCCCTGGTCCCTGGGCTAGATGGTGATGTGGTATTGAAGGACAGGGTGGGCAAAGAACTGTCCCTGATATTAGCCTACAGAAGGTACTATTCTGGCCTTGATAGCCTACACCCGCCCTGATAAGAGCGACCTCGTCCGGAACCTGACCCTATATAAAAATGGCCCTAGTAAGCCCCTAGCCCCTAGGCCCCTGACTTCCAGGTGATCACTATATAGATCTATGTGTTTTTGACTCATTATAAAAGTATATTATAAGTATATCGCACCCCTCTGTGTATCACACCTATCGATAGCACACCTATACCAGTCCTTAAAAAGACTTTTGTGGCCCTATTAGCTAGCGTTTGGTCTCCCTAACAGCCTGTCCCTGCTCCACACAGCAACCTCTCCTTACACTGGCAAAACGCTGAATTTAAAATGGCGGCCAGATCTGGTTTATTTATAAGGTAGGGGGTATGTCCATGTGCTGAAATGTCTCAATTGGCTGTCCTGTACCACCTGATGGATGTGTCATGGGTCAAAGTTCTTCACAATGTAAAAGAATATAGTGGGCGCGAATTTCTCCATATGTTCGCATGTTCGACGAATCGCGAACACGTAAAGTTTGCCGCGAAACGACCGCCGGGCGAATCGCAAGGCCATTTCTAAAGAGTAGTCACCGTTGAATTTAGGTCATTAGGTCAGTAGGTCATCGGGCAGTTTCCCTAGAATGTAGTGTGTGAATAACAGATTGTAATGGATCTTATCTTTGTGCATAGCAGCATTCTGGAGATATCAGCATTTTTACTATTATGCTAATTATGCTTACGTAATCTTTTGCACAACAAGGGCCGGGCGTTTGGAGCACCAGTATTCTAATGCCCAAGAAGTTTTTACATAAGGATGATATTGGGGGCTGGATGAGATATCAAACCCTGTCATTCAAAAGGGAAGGGGACGTGCACAGGGGAGATGGACATTAAAATAACGGTGCTCCAATCCTTCTTCCTCCCCCTTGGTGCTTGAAACAGCTAACAAAAATGCAGAGGGAATGCTGCTACGTACAAAGATAACTAAATTATCATTTAAATCAACAGGATCAACCCTATGAGGCAATATGCCTGATTTAAAGGGTATTCTGTGAATCCAGAATGGGCGACATACAATGTTGTGTAACTTTGTTATTTGGAGCCAAACTATGATGGTGGCATCCAGGCCTATAAAACATTAAATATCTCACTTTGAAATATTTTAATTTCAGTATTGATCTTGTTCATGATATCATGCATATACCATCTTGTTCTTCTTGTCTCTAAGCGGTACATATTGTTTTTCTTATCTTTTATAAAGATTTAATGTTCTTACTTATCCCCTACTAAGAAGCACACACTGATCATCTCAAGACTTTCATTGTGTGACTCACATCACCTTGTGATGGCTTTGTATTTCACCGAATTGCTGGGTCATGGGTTTCTGATTCAGGTGATATTCATCTCAATCTACCATCACAGACACGTTGCTTGCTGGTGTGACTGGGGTTAAAACGCCATCTGGTCGCTCTGTCTCACGCATCAAGTAGAAATATGATACTTTGTAAAAGAAATATGGCGCATTGTGGAAATATGTGACTTTTTTCCAGAATTAGATATCTGCATGACTGCATTGTGAGATGATCAAGGAAAACAGTATAAATTATTTAATGAGGCACCCAGTCGCAGCTCAGAAAGCTCTACACCGAAATCTGACAGCTTGTTGCAGACTCATGGCCATGACTTTAAAATTTAATGTGGAAAGTAGACAATGTTAAATTCATCCGTCCAAAGATTTCCTTAAAGTTTGCTTTCTGATACTTGGTTAGGCTTTTTATTTGCACAGTTCTATTTTCATGCTTAATCTCCCAGCGTTACGATCCATGTGAGCGGTAACAGCAGGTACTTGGACGGTATGACCTTATTTTTCAATCAGCAATACATTTTAAAGGTATAGCTATGCTTAAGGCTCCATTCACACGTCCGCAATTTCGTTCCGGAATTGCGGACCCATTCATTCCTATGAGGCAGCACGATGTGCTGCCCGGACACGGAATTGCGGACCTGCACTTCCATGTCCGCAATTCCGTTCCCGAAAAAAATAGAACATGTCCTATTCTTGTCTGCAATTGCGGACAAGAATAGGCATATTCTATAGTGCTGGCAATGTGCGGTCCGCAAAATGCGGAACACACATTGCCGCTGTCCGTGTTTTGCGGATCCGCGGATCCGCAAAGCACGTTGCGGACGTGTGAATGGAGCCTAAAGGGCATCTGTCAGCAGATTTGTACCTGTGAAGCTGCATGTGTACTCGACAGCTGAAGGTGTCTGTGTTGGACCCATGTTCATATGTGTCCGCATTGCTGAGAAAAATGTTTTAATATATGCAAATGAGCCTCTAGGAGCAAAGGGGGCGTTACCATTACACCTAGAGGCTCTGCTCTCTCTTAAACTGCCGCCCCTCTCCACTTTCATTGACAGGGCCAGGTGCGATGACATTTTTACTGCCTGGTCCTGTCATCAAAGTAGAGAGAATGCAGCAGAATGCGCCTATAGGAGCCCCCGTTGCTCCTATAGGCGCATTTGCTAGTAGGGAGAGCTATACAGAAATGAAAAGCAGCAAAGTATTATAGCACACACCGAAATAAAGAGTAGTAACATAGTAACATAGTACATAAGGCTGAAAAAAGACATTTGTCCTCCAGTTCGGCCTGTTATCCCGCAAGTTGATCCAGAGGAAGGCAAAAAAAAAAAAAATGTGAGGTAGAAGCCAATTTTCCCCACTTTAGGGGAATAAAAAATTCCTTCCCGACTCCAATCAGGCAATCAGAATAACTCCCTGGATCAACGACCCCTCTCTAGTAGCTATAGCCTGTAATATTATTACACTCCAGAAATACATCCAGGCCCCTCTTGAATTCCTTTATTGTACTCACCATCACCACCTCCTCAGGCAGAGAGTTCCATAGTCTCACTGCTCTTACCGTAAAGAATCCTCTTCTATGTTTGTGTACAAACCTTCTTTCTTCCAGACGCAGATGATGTCCCCTCGTCACAGTCACAGTCCTGGGGATAAATAGATGATGGGAGAGATCTCTGTACTGACCCCTGATATATTTATACATAGTAATTAGATCTCCCCTCAGTCATCTTTTTTCTAAAGTGAATAACACTAATGTTGATAATCTTTCTGGGTACTGTAGTTGCCCCATTCCAGTTATTACTTTAGTTGCCCTCCTCTGGACCTTCTCCAGCTCTGCTATGTCTGCCTTGTTCACTGGAGCCCAGAACTGTACACAGTACTCCATGTGTGGTCTGACTAGCGGTTTGTAAAGTGGTAGGACTATGTTCTTATCACGGGCATCTATGCCCCTTCTGATGCAACCCATTATCTTATTGGCCCTGGCAGCAGCTGCCTGACACTGGTTTTTGCAGCTTAGTTTGCTGTTTATTAAAATTCCTAGATCCTTTTCCATGTCAGTGTTACCGAGTGTTTTATCATTTAGTATGTACGGGTGACTTGCATTATTCCTTCCCATGTGCATAACTTTACATTTGTCAGTGTTAAACCTCATCTGCCACTTCTCTGCCCAAGCCTCCAATCTATCCAGATCGCTCTGTAATAGTATACTGTCCTCATCAGTGTAAATACTTTACACAGTTTAGTGTCATCTGCGAAAATTGATACTTTACTATGCAAGCCTTCTACAAGATCATTAATAAATATATTGAAGAGAATAGGGCCCAATACTGACCCCTGAGGTACCCCACTAGTGACAGTGACCCAATCTGAGTGTGTACCGTTAATAACCACCCTCTGTTTTCTATCATTGAGCCAGTTACTTACCCACATACAGACGTTTTCTCCCAGTCCAATCATTCTCATTTTATTTACTAACCTTTTATGTGGTACAGTGTCAAATGCTTTGGAGAAGTCCAGATATACGACATCCATTGATTCGCCGCTGTCAAGTCTAGAACTTACCTCCTCATAGAAACTGATTAAATTAGTTTGACATGACCGATCCCTCACGAAGCCATGCTGATATGGTGTTATTTGCTTATTTCCGTTAAGATGCTCTAAGATAGCATCTCTTAGAAAACCGTTAAACTTACCGGCCTATAGTTTCCAGGCTCTGTTTTTGGACCCTTTTTGAATATTAGCACCACATTTGCCAACTGTCCTTGTTATTGCCCTACAGGGGGTGCTATTCTGGCCCTGATAGCCTAACCACAGACCACCCGCCCTGATAAGAGCGACCTCGTCCGGAACCTTACCCTATATAAAAATGGCCCTAGTAAGCCCCTAGCCCCTAGCCCCCTGACTTCCAGGTGATTACTATATAGATCTATGTGTTTTTGACTCATTATAAAAGTATATTATAAGTATATCGCACCCCTCTGTGTATCACACCTATCGATAGCACACCTATAACAGTCTGTCCCTGCTCCACACAGCAACCTCTCCCTACACTGGCAAAACGCTGAATGTAAAATGGCGGCCAGATCAGGTTTATCAGAAGTTGTGGAGAGCAGGAGTTATGAGGCAGCATCTGGAAATATGCTTCTTTTTGTAGCTTTGCCCAAATGTGCACAACCTCTTAGATTGCTAATGCTGCCTTGGTGTTAAAGAGCTTGAAATTAGTTGCACACAGCCCAAGGAGGCCCAAACATTTTATTCACAACTTTTTAGGGCAATGAGAACACTTTCAGTTCAGGTCGATTTAATTCAGATCCAAATGTATTGTTTGACCGATTCAGCCGAATCGAATACAAATTGAATTTCAAGAAATTCACTCAACACTAATTTTGAGCCAATCACTTTCTTTTGGATTGGAGCCCCATTCCAATTCTGTCTATGGGGCCCTATGGTTTCTCATAACACCTATGGTTGACACGCAAGTCATTACTATTAAGTGCTGCAGTCACACGTCAGCTTGTTTCTGAGATGAAATCGTCTGCAGTGTATCATATACTCTGTATATAGAAAACTCAGGTGATTTGCTTCTGGGAGTACAATTTTTTCATTAGGTGCTGCAAAGATGGCAATGTAGCAGGAAAGATTTCATGCTAGGCCCTCAAATGGGTTAACATTCCCGGTTCAGCCCTTATAGGAGGCTATGTGGAGGCTGGCTCCACCCCCAACCTTAAGGGAGTTGAGACTGGAGTTCAGAGATAGAGAAGTCTGTTGTCTCATGCTCGCTCTCTCTTTGGGCCCAGAAAGTCTCTAACTGATCTCTGCAAGTTCTACAGAAAGAAAGGAAAATAAAGGATAATTTAGAATTTGCATGGTCAAGCATTGGAGTCAGTAAAGTATCCTTCTACATAAGCTATTTAGACTTTACTGCAATGAGGGGAATACTTTTAAAAGCCCCTTCACACTTGGATATGACTTGGTCGGTCGTATCTCTAAAAAATCCTGTACGCCTTAGTTGTGAATTACAGGCACAATTGTAAAAGTGAGATTGCTAGCCATACATTCTACAGGAAGAGTGTTTTTCTATTGTTTGAATGTACTACAACTCCTATTTTGCACTTCAGTAACATGAGATGTTTATTCTGCTATAATGAACTTCGTTACTGACTCCTGCACTCTACAAAGCCTGGTCATTGCACTCTACAAAGCCTGGTCATTGCACTCTACAAAGCCTGCCTTGCACCCATACAAACACTTAACATCACAGGCACCTCAACTACCATCAAGCAGGAGCTGCAGCACCAATGTGTGCATCAGGGAAGAAAGGGCGTGCCCTCCTATCACTGCACAGCCCTAGAGAGCAACAGTTAGAGGGAAGCCACTGTGATTGAGCCAGAGCCACTACCATTCCTATCCTCCGCTTCACCTCCTCCTGGCCTAGCTGCATTAGTAGTTGGGGGGTGGGACACACTCCAACTGTGAACATTAAGATGGACCTTAATTTCAGACTGCTGGCAACAAATTCATAACTTCTAGCAGAGTCATATAAATAGATGCCCAAGAACTGTTAATACATGGAGAATGCAAGTAGTGAGTAAAACAGATATACTGTATCAGGAGAGGTGACAGCTCCTCTTTAAGGCTACTTTCACACTCGCGTTTTGGCTTTCCATTTGTGAGATCCGTCATCGGCTCTCACAAGCGGTCCAAAATGGATCAGTTTTGCTCTAATGATCTTCTCAGAATGCATCAGTTTGCCTCCGTTCAGTCTCCATTCCGCTCTGGAGGCGGACACCAAAAGGCTGCCTGCAGCGTTTTGCTGTCCGCTTGACGAAACTGAGCCAAACGGATCCGTCCTGACACACAATGTAAGTCAACGGGGACAGATCCGTTTTCTCTGACACAATCTGGCACAATAGAAAACGGATTAGTCTCCCATTGACTTTCAATGGAGTTCATGACGGATCCGTCTTGGATATGTTACAGATAACAGAAACAGATCCGTTTATGACGGATGCATGCGGTTATATTATTGTAACGGATACGTTTTTGCTGATCCATGACGGATCCCCCCAAAAAACGCCAGTGTGAAAGTAGCCTAAGTGTACGGTTACACATTATGGTGAGCAATTGCTTTAGTCTTAAATTGGAGATGAGCGGCAGTATGGTAGTTTACGAAGGCTAAACAGACATCTTATCAAGTTGTCAAAAACAGGGGCAGCTTACAAAATAAATGTGCACCGACATTTCCCATCATGTGATCACGATGGCTTCTTATCTGAGGGTCTCTGGTTTACTATTAAAAGTTAACAGCTACAACAACATGGTCAAAATCAATTCTGTGATTCCTCCAGGTGTGAAAGATGGCAAATGTCATGAGATAAATAAAGTCAACCGAGCTGTTGTATATAATAATACATTTCAAGCGACTTGTCCTTTAGCACCCGCTATTGGAAAAATGTCACCTGAGATAGTGTTTAACCCTCACTACTTTTCCTTGCTGTCTATTTAATAGAAAAGTAAAAAAGCGTGTTATAGGTAAAGCATATATCTTCCCGTCTATTAGTCGATGCAACAAGAAAGTAACTACTAAAGTGGCAGCTATACCGACTGCCTGAGGGCCAAACAACTAACATTTAAGGTGCACGTAGCACTGATTATAGACAGTGGACGAGAAACTGGCAAATCAGAGGTAACCAGACTGTATGGCTCCCGGCTACCCCTGCTTTATGTATAGCTGACAACTGTCCCAAATTTGCAGGGACTGTCCTTGTTTTTGCCGTCCTGGGCCGAAAATAGGCAGGGTTAACGCGAACCCCGCCACACCAAATGTTGGTAAGTATGTCTATGCATTCTCTGTTGCATTCTTCTGTGCTATTATTTATATGCTGTAGCATTAAACCTGCATGCGACATCATTTTCCCCCATGCTGTAATGTTACAGCGTACACAGTGCCATTTTGTGTGCAGGATAGCTATGCTAGGGTATAATGGCGTGCATTATTCATGCCCTGTTACATCACGGTATACTGTTACTTCACTGTGTGCTTGTCCCAGTACTGAAACATCACTCTGTACATTATCCCTCTTCTGTGCACTGTGTTAATTGCCCCTGTAATGTGATATCAATGGGTTTATTATCCCTGTACAGTGACATCGCTGTGTGCATTATTTACTGTATGTAACTATGCTTATTGTTCCTGTACTGTGACATCATTATGTACATTTTTCCTGTACTGTTACATTGCCATATGCACTATCCCCTTTCTTCAATATGTATTTTTACTACTATTGTGACATCACTGTGTACATTATTCCACTGCTGTGACATCACCTTGCAATGTGACATTACTGTACTTTTTATCCATACACTGTGACAATTGTCTGTACATTTTCCTTATATTATGACTAGAGATGAGAGAATCGAAGCTGACAAAGTGGAATTCGATCAGAATTTCAGGAAAAATTCAATTCGCAACGAATGCGAATTTCCTCGCGCTTCGTGGTAACGAATCACAGTTTTCCTAAAATGGGGGCTACACGTGTGAGGACTGAGGACATGGGGCAAGGAACTCTGGGAAGGCGGGATCACCCAGATTGACATGCCTGCATGCAGCCAATCAGCAGCTATCCAGCCCTGTGATGTCACAGCCCTTTAAATACGGCAGCCATTTTAGATTCTGCCATTTTCCAGCGTTCAGAGTGCAGGGACAGACGTGTGAAGGCTCTATGGACAGGAATTGAAAAAAACTCTATGTTTAAAAAAACTGAAAAACGGATTTATAAGTGCAGGGAAAGGATAGGGAGGAATCATTTCACAGCATCTTAGTGCAGGGAGAGATGTCAGAAGGTGCTAGGGACATTGATAGGAAAGTGACTTGCAAGTGCAGGGAACAATTATTTGGGGATCCAAATAGTCATTAGACAGCTCCGTCATTCCAGCTATTTGTTATTGGGCTGCAAGTGTTACATTGAAAACCCTTCAGTACGACAAGAAAAATATATACTCTTTTCACTAGAGATGTCGCGAATAGGGATGAGCGAACTCGAACTGTATAGTTCGGGTTCGTACCGAATTTTGGGGTGTCCGTGACACGGACCCGAACCCGGACATTTTCGTAAAAGTCCGGGTTCGGGTTCGGTGTTCGTCGCTTTCTTCGCGCTTTTGTGACGCTTTCTTGGCGCTTTTTGAAAGGCTGCAAAGCAGCCAATCAACAAGCGTCATACTACTTGCCCCAAGAGGCCATCACAGCCATGCCTACTATTGGCATGGCTGTGATTGGCCAGAGCACCATGTGACCCAGCCTCTATTTAAGCTGGAGTCACATAGCGCCGCCCGTCACTCTGCTCTGATTAGCGTAGGGAGAGGTTGCGGCTGCGACAGTAGGGCGAGATTAGGCAGATTAACTCCTCCAAAGGACTTGATTAACTGATCGATCTGCAGCTGTGGATCATTGAGCTGCTGATCCTCAATTGCTCACTGTTTTTAGGCTGCCCAGACCGTTTGTCAGTCACATTTTTCTGGGGTGATCGGCGGCCATTTTGTGTCTTGTGGTGCGCCAGCACAAGCTGCGACCAAGTGCATTTAACCCTCAATGGTGTGGTTGTTTTTTGGCTAAAGCCTACATCAGGGTGAAGCTGTCACACCAAGTGCATTTAACCAGCAATAGTCTGTTCATTTTTTGGCCATATACAAAATCAAGGGCAAGCTGCGCCTGTCACCAAGTGCATTTAACCCTCAATGGTGTGGTTGTTTTTTGGCTAAAGCCTACATCAGGGTGAAGCTGTCACACCAAGTGCATTTAACCAGCAATAGTCTGTTCATTTTTTGGCCATATACTAAATCAGGGGCAAGCTGCGCCTGTCACCAAGTGCATTTAACCCTCAATGGTGTGGTTGTTTTTTGGCTAAAGCCTACATCAGGGTGAAGCTGTCACACCAAGTGCATTTAACCAGCAATAGTCTGTTTATTTTTTGGCCATATCCCAGTCTAATTCTGTCACTAAATCCATACCGGTCACCCAGCGCCTAAATACTAGGCCTCAAATTTATATCCCGCTAAATCTGTCCTTAGTGCTGTAGCTGGGCGAGTTATTTAGTGTCCGTTCAAGCACATTTCTTGTTCTGGGTTGAAATACAATTCCCAATTTAGCAATTTCATAATTTAGTGGTTTCTGCTATATCAGAGCTATTTGAAATCTATCCCTAAAAGGGTATATAATATTCAAGGTGCACATTGGGTCATTCAGAATAACTTCACACACACCCGCTACTGTGTATTTCCAAGTCTAATTCTGGCACTAAACCCATACCTGTCACCCAGCGCCTAAATACTAGGCCTCAAATTTATATCCAGCTAAATCTGTCCCTAGTGCTGTAGCTGGGCGAGTTATTTAGTGTCCGTTCAAGCACATTTCTTGTTCTGGGTTGAAATACAATTCCCAATTTAGCAATTTCATAATTTAGTGGTTTCTGCTATATCAGAGCTATTTGAAATCTATCCCTAAAAGGGTATATAATATTCAAGGTGCACATTGGGTCATTCAGAATAACTTCACACACACCCGCTACTATGTATTTCCAAGTCTAATTCTGGCACTAAACCCATACCTGTCACCCAGCGCCTAAATACTAGGCCTCAAATTTATATCCCGCTAAATCTGTCCTTAGTGCTGTAGCTGGGCGAGTTATTTAGTGTCCGTTCAAGCACATTTCTTGTTCTGGGTTGAAATACAATTCCCAATTTAGCAATTTCATAATTTAGTGGTTTCTGCTATATCAGAGCTATTTGAAATCTATCCCTAAAAGGGTATATAATATTCAAGGTGCACATTGGGTCATTCAGAATAACTTCACACACACCCGCTACTGTGTATTTCCAAGTCTAATTCTGTCACTAAACCCATACCTGTCACCCAGCGCCTAAATACTAGGCCTCAAATTTATATCCCGCTAAATCTGTCCCTAGTGCTGTAGCTGGGCGAGTTATTTAGTGTCCGTTCAAGCACATTTCTTGTTCTGGGTTGAAATACAATTCCCAATTTAGCAATTTCATAATTTAGTGGTTTCTGCTATATCAGAGCTATTTGAAATCTATCCCTAAAAGGGTATATAATATTCAAGGTGCACATTGGGTCATTCAGAATAACTTCACACACACCCGCTACTGTGTATTTCCAAGTCTAATTCTGGCACTAAACCCATACCTGTCACCCAGCGCCTAAATACTAGGCCTCAAATTTATATCCAGCTAAATCTGTCCCTAGTGCTGTAGCTGGGCGAGTTATTTAGTGTCCGTTCAAGCACATTTCTTGTTCTGGGTTGAAATACAATTCCCAATTTAGCAATTTCATAATTTAGTGGTTTCTGCTATATCAGAGCTATTTGAAATCTATCCCTAAAAGGGTATATAATATTCAAGGTGCACATTGGGTCATTCAGAATAACTTCACACACACCCGCTACTGTGTATTTCCAAGTCTAATTCTGGCACTAAACCCATACCTGTCACCCAGCGCCTAAATACTAGGCCTCAAATTTATATCCCGCTAAATCTGTCCTTAGTGCTGTAGCTGGGCGAGTTATTTAGTGTCCGTTCAAGCACATTTCTTGTTCTGGGTTGAAATACAATTCCCAATTTAGCAATTTCATAATTTAGTGGTTTCTGCTATATCAGAGCTATTTGAAATCTATCCCTAAAAGGGTATATAATATTCAAGGTGCACATTGGGTCATTCAGAATAACTTCACACACACCCGCTACTGTGTATTTCCAAGTCTAATTCTGTCACTAAACCCATACCTGTCACCCAGCGCCTAAATACTAGGCCTCAAATTTATATCCCGCTAAATCTGTCCCTAGTGCTGTAGCTGGGCGAGTTATTTAGTGTCCGTTCAAGCACATTTCTTGTTCTGGGTTGAAATACAATTCCCAATTTAGCAATTTCATAATTTAGTGGTTTCTGCTATATCAGAGCTATTTGAAATCTATCCCTAAAAGGGTATATAATATTCAAGGTGCACATTGGGTCATTCAGAATAACTTCACACACACCCGCTACTGTGTATTTCCAAGTCTAATTCTGGCACTAAACCCATACCTGTCACCCAGCGCCTAAATACTAGGCCTCAAATTTATATCCAGCTAAATCTGTCCCTAGTGCTGTAGCTGGGCGAGTTATTTAGTGTCCGTTCAAGCACATTTCTTGTTCTGGGTTGAAATACAATTCCCAATTTAGCAATTTCATAATTTAGTGGTTTCTGCTATATCAGAGCTATTTGAAATCTATCCCTAAAAGGGTATATAATATTCAAGGTGCACATTGGGTCATTCAGAATAACTTCACACACACCCGCTACTGTGTATTTCCAAGTCTAATTCTGTCACTAAACCCATACCTGTCACCCAGCGCCTAAATACTAGGCCTCAAATTTATATCCCGCTAAATCTGTCCTTAGTGCTGTAGCTGGGCGAGTTATTTAGTGTCCGTTCAAGCACATTTCTTGTTCTGGGTTGAAATACAATTCCCAATTTAGCAATTTCATAATTTAGTGGTTTCTGCTATATCAGAGCTATTTGAAATCTATCCCTAAAAGGGTATATAATATTCAAGGTGCACATTGGGTCATTCAGAATAACTTCACACACACCCGCTACTGTGTATTTCCAAGTCTAATTCTGTCACTAAACCCATACCTGTCACCCAGCGCCTAAATACTAGGCCTCAAATTTATATCCCGCTAAATCTGTCCCTAGTGCTGTAGCTGGGCGAGTTATTTAGTGTCCGTTCAAGCACATTTCTTGTTCTGGGTTGAAATACAATTCCCAATTTAGCAATTTCATAATTTAGTGGTTTCTGCTATATCAGAGCTATTTGAAATCTATCCCTAAAAGGGTATATAATATTCAAGGTGCACATTGGGTCATTCAGAATAACTTCACACACACCCGCTACTGTGTATTTCCAAGTCTAATTCTGGCACTAAACCCATACCTGTCACCCAGCGCCTAAATACTAGGCCTCAAATTTATATCCCGCTAAATCTGTCCTTAGTGCTGTAGCTGGGCGAGTTATTTAGTGTCCGTTCAAGCACATTTCTTGTTCTGGGTTGAAATACAATTCCCAATTTAGCAATTTCATAATTTAGTGGTTTCTGCTATATCAGAGCTATTTGAAATCTATCCCTAAAAGGGTATATAATATTCAAGGTGCACATTGGGTCATTCAGAATAACTTCACACACACCCGCTACTGTGTATTTCCAAGTCTAATTCTGTCACTAAACCCATACCTGTCACCCAGCGCCTAAATACTAGGCCTCAAATTTATATCCCGCTAAATCTGTCCCTAGTGCTGTAGCTGGGCGAGTTATTTAGTGTCCGTTCAAGCACATTTCTTGTTCTGGGTTGAAATACAATTCCCAATTTAGCAATTTCATAATTTAGTGGTTTCTGCTATATCAGAGCTATTTGAAATCTATCCCTAAAAGGGTATATAATATTCAAGGTGCACATTGGGTCATTCAGAATAACTTCACACACACCCGCTACTGTGTATTTCCAAGTCTAATTCTGGCACAAAAAACCCATACCTGTCACCCAGCGCCTAAATACTAGGCCTCAAATTTATATCCCGCTAAATCTGTCCTTAGTGCTGTAGCTGGGCGAGTTATTTAGTGTCCGTTCAAGCACATTTCTTGTTCTGGGTTGAAATACAATTCCCAATTTAGCAATTTCATAATTTAGTGGTTTCTGCTATATCAGAGCTATTTGAAATCTATCCCTAAAAGGGTATATAATATTCAAGGTGCACATAGGGTCATTCAGAATAACTTCACACACCCGCTACTGTGCATTTCCAAATCTAATTCTGTCACTAAACCCATACCTGTCACCCAGCGCCTAAATACTAGGCCTCAAATTTATATCCCGCTAAATCTCTCGTTACCGCTGTCCTGTTGTGGCTGGGAAAGTTATTTAGTGTCCGTCAAAGCACATTTTTTGTTCTGGGTTGAAATACAATTCCCAATTTAGCAATTTCATAATTTAGTCGTTTCTGCTATATCAGAGCTATTTGAAATCTATCCCTAAAAGGGTAGATCATATTGAAGGTGCACATAGGGTCATTCAGAATAACTTCACACACACGCTTCTGTGCATTTCCAAGTCTAATTCTGTCACTAAATCCATACCGGTCACCCAGCGCCTAAATACTAGGCCTCAAATTTATATCCCGCTGAATTTGAATACAATACATTGGGCCAAATAATATATTTGTTGTTGTGGTGAACCATAACAATGAGAAAAACATCTAGTAAGGGACGCGGACGTGGACATGGTCGTGGTGGTGTTAGTGGACCCTCTGGTGCTGGGAGAGGACGTGGCCGTTCTGCCACATCCACACGTCCTAGTGTACCAACTACCTCAGGTCCCAGTAGCCGCCAGAATTTACAGCGATATATGGTGGGGCCCAATGCCGTTCTAAGGATGGTAAGGCCTGAGCAGGTACAGGCATTAGTCAATTGGGTGGCCGACAGTGGATCCAGCACGTTCACATTATCTCCCACCCAGTCTTCTGCAGAAAGCGCACAGATGGCGCCTGAAAACCAACCCCATCAGTCTGTCACATCACCCCCATGCATACCAGGGAAACTGTCTCAGCCTCAAGTTATGCAGCAGTCTCTTATGCTGTTTGAAGACTCCGCTGGCAGGGTTTCCCAAGGGCATCCACCTAGCCCTTCCCCAGCGGTGAAAGACATAGAATGCACTGACGCACAACCACTTATGTTTCCTGATGATGAGGACATGGGAATACCACCTCAGCATGTCTCTGATGATGACGAAACACAGGTGCCAACTGCTGCGTCTTTCTGCAGTGTGCAGACTGAACAGGAGGTCAGGGATCAAGACTGGGTGGAAGACGATGCAGGGGACGATGAGGTCCTAGACCCCACATGGAATGAAGGTCGTGCCACTGACTTTCACAGTTCGGAGGAAGAGGCAGTGGTGAGACCGAGCCAACAGCGTAGCAAAAGAGGGAGCAGTGGGCAAAAGCAGAACACCCGCCGCCAAGAGACTCCGCCTGCTACTGACCGCCGCCATCTGGGACCGAGCACCCCAAAGGCAGCTTCAAGGAGTTCCCTGGCATGGCACTTCTTCAAACAATGTGCTGACGACAAGACCCGAGTGGTTTGCACGCTGTGCCATCAGAGCCTGAAGCGAGGCATTAACGTTCTGAACCTGAGCACAACCTGCATGACCAGGCACCTGCATGCAAAGCATGAACTGCAGTGGAGTAAACACCTTAAAACCAAGGAAGTCACTCAGGCTCCCCCTGCTACCTCTTCTGCTGCTGCCGCCTCGGCCTATTCTGCTGCTGCCGCCTCGGCCTCTTCCTCCGCCTCTGGAGGAACGTTGGCACCTGCCGCCCAGCAAACAGGGGATGTACCACCAACACCACCACCACCACCTCCGTCACCAAGCGTCTCAACCATGTCACACGCCAGCGTTCAGCTCTCCATCTCACAAACATTTGATAGAAAGCGTAAATTCCCACCTAGCCACCCTCGATCCCTGGCCCTGAATGCCAGCATTTCTAAACTACTGGCCTATGAAATGCTGTCATTTAGGCTGGTGGACACAGACAGCTTCAAACAGCTCATGTCGCTTGCTGTCCCACAGTATGTTGTTCCCAGCCGGCACTACTTCTCCAAGAGAGCCGTGCCTTCCCTGCACAACCAAGTATCCGATAAAATCAAGTGTGCACTGCGCAACGCCATCTGTGGCAAGGTCCACCTAACCACAGATACGTGGACCAGTAAGCACGGCCAGGGACGCTATATCTCCCTAACTGCACACTGGGTAAATGTAGTGGCAGCTGGGCCCCAGGCGGAGAGCTGTTTGGCGCACGTCCTTCCGCCGCCAAGGATCGCAGGGCAACATTCTTTGCCTCCTGTTGCCACCTCCTCCTTCTCGGCTTCCTCCTCCTCTTCTTCCACCTGCTCATCCAGTCAGCCACACACCTTCACCACCAACTTCAGCACAGCCCGGGGTAAACGTCAGCAGGCCATTCTGAAACTCATATGTTTGGGGGACAGGCCCCACACCGCACAGGAGTTGTGGCGGGGTATAGAACAACAGACCGACGAGTGGTTGCTGCCGGTGAGCCTCAAGCCCGGCCTGGTGGTGTGTGATAATGGGCGAAATCTCGTTGCAGCTCTGGGACTAGCCAATTTGACGCACATCCCTTGCTTGGCGCATGTGCTGAATTTGGTGGTGCAGAAGTTCATTCACAACTACCCCGACATGTCAGAGCTGCTGCATAAAGTGCGGGCCGTCTGTTCGCGCTTCCGGCGTTCACATCCTGCTGCTGCTCGCCTGTCTGCGCTACAGCGTAACTTCGGCCTTCCCGCTCACCGCCTCATATGCGACGTGCCCACCAGGTGGAACTCCACCTTGCACATGCTGGACAGACTGTGCGAGCAGCAGCAGGCCATAGTGGAGTTTCAGCTGCAGCACGCACGGGTCAGTCGCACTACAGAACAGCACCACTTCACCACCAATGACTGGGCCTCCATGCGAGACCTGTGTGCCCTGTTGCGCTGTTTCGAGTACTCCACCAACATGGCCAGTGGCGATGACACCGTTATCAGCGTTACAATACCACTTCTATGTCTCCTTGAGAAAACACTTAGGGCGATGATGGAAGAGGAGGTGGCCCAGGAGGAGGAGGAGGAGGAGGAGGAAGAGGGGTCATTTTTAGCACTTTCAGGCCAGTCTCTTCGAAGTGACTCAGAGGGAGGTTTTTGGCAACAGCAGAGGCCAGGTACAAATGTGGCCAGCCAGGGCCCACTACTGGAGGACGAGGAGGACGAGGATGAGGAGGAGGTGGAGGAGGATGAGGATGAAGCATGGTCACAGCGGGGTGGCACCCAACGCAGCTCGGGTCCATCACTGGTGCGTGGCTGGGGGGAAAGGCAGGACGATGACGATACGCCTCCCACAGAGGACAGCTTGTCCTTACCCCTGGGCAGCCTGGCACACATGAGCGACTACATGCTGCAGTGCCTGCGCAACGACAGCAGAGTTGCCCACATTTTAACCTGTGCGGACTACTGGGTTGCCACCCTGCTGGATCCACGCTACAAAGACAATGTGCCCACCTTACTTCCTGCACTGGAGCGTGATAGGAAGATGCGCGAGTACAAGCGCACGTTGGTAGACGCGCTACTGAGAGCATTCCCAAATGTCACAGGGGAACAAGTGGAAGCCCAAGGCCAAGGCAGAGGAGGAGCAAGAGGTCGCCAAGGCAGCTGTGTCACGGCCAGCTCCTCTGAGGGCAGGGTTAGCATGGCAGAGATGTGGAAAACTTTTGTCAACACGCCACAGCTAACTGCACCACCACCTGATACGCAACGTGTTAGCAGGAGGCAACATTTCACTAACATGGTGGAACAGTACGTGTGCACACCCCTCCACGTACTGACTGATGGTTCGGCCCCATTCAACTTCTGGGTCTCTAAATTGTCCACGTGGCCAGAGCTAGCCTTTTATGCCTTGGAGGTGCTGGCCTGCCCGGCAGCCAGCGTTTTGTCTGAACGTGTATTCAGCACGGCAGGGGGCGTCATTACAGACAAACGCAGCCGCCTGTCTACAGCCAATGTGGACAAGCTGACGTTCATAAAAATGAACCAGGCATGGATCCCACAGGACCTGTCCGTCCCTTGTCCAGATTAGACATTAACTACCTCCCCATAACCATATATTATTGGACTCCAGGGCACTTCCTCATTCAATCCTATTTTTATTTTCATTTTACCATTATATTGCGAGGCTACCCAAAGTTGAATGAACCTCTCCTCTGCCTGTGTGCTAGGCCTAAATATATGCCAATGGACTGTTGCAGTGGTGGCTGACGTGAAGCCTCATTCTCTGCTATGACATGCAGACTGATTCTCTGCTGACATGAAGACAGATTCTCTGTTACGGGACCTCCCTCCTCTGCCTGGGTGCTGGGCCTAAATATATGCCAATGGACTGTTGCAGTGGTGGCTGACATGAAGCCTGATTCTCTGCTATGACATGCAGACTAATTCTCTGCTGACATGAAGCCAGATTGTCTGTTACGGGACCTCTCTCCTCTGCCTGGGTGCTGGGCCTAAATATATGCCAATGGACTGTTGCAGTGGTGGCTGACGTGAAGCCTCATTCTCTGCTATGACATGCAGACTGATTCTCTGCTGACATGAAGCCAGATTGTCTGTTACGGGACCTCTCTGCTCTGCCTGTGTGCTAGGCCTAAATATATGCCAATGGACTGTTGCAGTGGTGGGTGACGTGAAGCCTCATTCTCTGCTATGACATGCAGACTGATTCTCTGCTGACATGAAGCCAGATCGTCTGTTACGGGACCTCTCTGCTCTGCCTGTGTGCTCGGCCTAAATATATGCCAATGGACTGTTGCAGTGGTGGGTGACGTGAAGCCTGATTCTCTGCTATGACATGCAGACTGATTCTCTGCTGACATGAAGCCAGATTGTCTGTTACGGGACCTCTCTGCTCTGCCTGTGTGCTAGGCCTAAATATATGCCAATGGACTGTTGCAGTGGTGGGTGACGTGAAGCCTCATTCTCTGCTATGACATGCAGACTGATTCTCTGCTGACATGAAGCCAGATTCTCTGTTACGGGACCTCTCTCCTCTGCCTGTGTGTGTGCTGGGCCTAAATATATGCCAATGGACTGTTGCAGTGGTGGCTGACGTGAAGCCTCATTCTCTGCTATGACATGCAGACTGATTCTCTGCTGTCATGAAGCCAGATTGTCTGTTACGGGACCTCTCTGCTCTGCCTGTGTGCTAGGCCTAAATATATGCCAATGGACTGTTGCAGTGGTGGGTGACGTGAAGCCTCATTCTCTGCTATGACATGCAGACTGATTCTCTGCTGACATGAAGCCAGATTCTCTGTTACTGGACCTCTCTCCTCTGCCTGTGTGTGTGCTGGGCCTAAATATATGCCAATGGACTGTTGCAGTGGTGGCTGACGTGAAGCCTCATTCTCTGCTATGACATGCAGACTGATTCTCTGCTGTCATGAAGCCAGATTGTCTGTTACGGGACCTCTCTGCTCTGCCTGTGTGCTAGGCCTAAATATATGCCAATGGACTGTTGCAGTGGTGGCTGACGTGAAGCCTCATTCTCTGCTATGACATGCAGACTGATTCTCTGCTGTACATGAAGCCAGATTGTCTGTTACGGGACCTCTCTGCTCTGCCTGTGTGCTAGGCCTAAATATATGCCAATGGACTGTTGCAGTGGTGGCTGACGTGAAGCCTCATTCTCTGCTATGACATGCAGACTGATTCTCTGCTGACATGAAGCCAGATCGTCTGTTACGGGACCTCTCTGCTCTGCCTGTGTGCTAGGCCTAAATATATGCCAATGGACTGTTGCAGTGGTGGGTGACGTGAAGCCTGATTCTCTGCTATGACATGCAGACTGATTCTCTGCTGACATGAAGCCAGATTGTCTGTTACGGGACCTCTCTGCTCTGCCTGTGTGCTAGGCCTAAATATATGCCAATGGACTGTTGCAGTGGTGGGTGACGTGAAGCCTCATTCTCTGCTATGACATGCAGACTGATTCTCTGCTGACATGAAGCCAGATTCTCTGTTACTGGACCTCTCTCCTCTGCCTGTGTGTGTGCTGGGCCTAAATATATGCCAATGGACTGTTGCAGTGGTGGCTGACGTGAAGCCTCATTCTCTGCTATGACATGCAGACTGATTCTCTGCTGACATGAAGCCAGATTGTCTGTTACGGGACCTCTCTCCTCTGCCTGGGTGCTGGGTAGTGTTGAGAGCGAATATTCGAAAAGCAAATTTTTTTCGCGAATATCGCAACTTCGCGATTTCGCGAATATTTCGAATATAGTGCTATATATTCGTAAAAACGAATATTCGTTTTTTGTTTTTTCCCCCCCCCCCACAAAATTACAGTACACATATAATTGATTGTTTCCCAAAGGTCCAACAGCTCAGATCTTACTCACATTGCCTAGAAAGTGATTGAGGCGCGAATTTTCGTAAGGCGATTTTATTAGCGCACATGCGAATATCGGCACGTCCCAGAACAGAGGCAAAGGGCTTTGCATTCATACATTAGTGAATTGAGTTGCGAATCTTCGTAAGGCGATTTTATTAGCGCACATGCGAATATCTACACTTGTCCCAGAACAGAGGCAAAGGGCTTTGCATTCATACATTAGTGATTGAATTGAGCTGCGAATCTTCGTAAGGCGATTTTATTAACGCAAATGCAAATATCTACACTTGTCCCCAGAACAGAGAGGCAAAGGCCTGTGCATTCATATAGTATAGCACCATATTCGCGAATACGTAGAACTTCGTAAAATTCGATTTACGAATATTCGTATTTTTTATTTTACTTTCCACCTTACAGATTACATTGATCTGTACTCTGTCAACTACTGTCATCACCCCCCACTGTATCTCGATTGATTCCCAAAAGTCTCACATTCCCTAGAAAGTGATTGAGGTGCGAATCTTCGTAAGGCGATTTTATTAGCGCACATGCGAATATCTACACTTGTCCCAGAACAGAGGCAAAGGGCTTTGCATTCATACATTAGTGATTGAATTGAGCTGCGAATCTTCGTAAGGCGATTTTATTAACGCAAATGCAAATATCTACACTTGTCCCCAGAACAGAGAGGCAAAGGCCTGTGCATTCATATAGTATAGCACCATATTCGCGAATACGTAGAACTTCGTAAAATTCGATTTACGAATATTCGTATTTTTTATTTTACTTTCCACCTTACAGATTACATTGATCTGTACTCTGTCAACTACTGTCATCACCCCCCACTGTATCTCGATTGATTCCCAAAAGTCTCACATTCCCTAGAAAGTGATTGAGGTGCGAATCTTCGTAAGGCGATTTTATTAGCGCACATGCGAATATCTACACTTGTCCCAGAACAGAGGCAAAGGGCATTGCATTCATACATTAGTGATTGAATTGAGTTGCGAATCTTCGTAAGGCGATTTCATTAGCGCACATGTGAATTTTGCATAGCATATGTATTATGCGATGCGAAAATTCGAATTATCGCATATGCGAAATAATAACGAATTTGAATAATCGCGAATATTTTACGAATATTATTTCGAATATTCACAAAATTTCGCGAATTCGAATATGGGACATGCCGCTCAACACTAGTGCTGGGCCTAAATTTATGACAATGGACTGTTGCAGTGGTGGCTGACGTGAAGCCTCATTCTCTGCTATGACATGCAGACTGATTCTCTGCTGACATGAAGCCAGATTCTCTGTTACGGGACCTCTCTCCTCTGCCTGTGTGTGTGCTGGGCCTAAATATATGCCAATGGACTGTTGCAGTGGTGGCTGACGTGAAGCCTCATTCTCTGCTATGACATGCAGACTAATTCTCTGCTGACATGAAGCCAGATTCTCTGTTACGGGACCTCTCTCCTCTGCCTGGGTTCCGGGGCCTAAATATCTGAGAATGGACTGTTCCAGTGGTGGGTGACGGGAAGCCAGATTCTCTGCTATGGAACCTCTCTCCAATTGATTTTGGTTAATTTTTATTTATTTAATTTTTATTTTAATTCATTTCCCTATCCACATTTGTTTGCAGGGGATTTACCTACATGTTGCTGCCTTTTGCAGCCCTCTAGCTCTTTCCTGGGCTGTTTTACAGCCTTTTTAGTGCCGAAAAGTTCGGGTCCCCATTGACTTCAATGGGGTTCGGGTTCGGGACGAAGTTCGGATCGGGTTCGGATCCCGAACCCGAACATTTCCGGGATGTTCGGCCGAACTTCTCGAACCCGAACATCCAGGTGTTCGCTCAACTCTAGTCGCGAACATAAAATTTTCCGTTCGCGAACACCTGGACTGTGGCATGCCAGAGGGGGATCCATGGCAAAACTCCCATGGAAAATGACATAGTTGACGCAGAGTTGGATTTTAATAAAGGGCATAAATCACCTAACAATCCTAAATTTTTGGGAACAACGTGGTTTAAAACATCCAGTGTGTGTATACGATCAGGTATGGTGTTGTATCGATCAGGTAGTGTAAGGGTTACGCCCGCTTCACAGACATTGACAGACCAAACTCCCCTTTTAATACACCGCAAACAGTCCATTTGCCCAACCGCAAACTCCCCATTTGCACAAGGTTGGATACCAAGCTAGCCATGTCCCGTTGATGTCATTGAAAGTTTCTTCCTCCACCCAGCCACGTACAACACCAAGGGTCCCCGAAAGGTGAATTGAATTGATTTTTCGAATGGGGAGATGGTTAAAAAACGCTGGCTCCCTCCCCTTTGTTTGAATCCACGCCACGGTCACTGCGTCTGCGCCGTGCAATTTTTTGTCACACCCGATACGAGTGGTATTTTCTGTAGTACTATTCTCATCAGTTTAATCCCTGTTACGTTCCCTATCCGGGGACGTGTGTCAAATTGATTAATCATTGTCGAATTAACGACATCCTGAAATAATTTTGTTCTGAGCTCTGTACTTGCTTTGTGTTGGAATTGATGGGGATTTTTTTAAATTGTCTGCATTATTTCTAATAAACTATTAAGAGACTTTATTATGATTTTTTTTATTTTATGTATTAAAAACCCATACAACTTAAAAAAATAATAATAAAAAAAAAAATTATGTTTTTTCTATGCAAAATTATCCAGCCGATCGCTTTTAGTCTGATCATATTGAAGCAGCGGCCTTATCTGGGGTGTGGCAACATTGCCAACACACTCATAGAGGTGATGATCGCTTCATTGTGATACGCAAGCCCCTTCACCACAACAAGGTACCGATCACGAAGAGGAATTGACACTTGTATGTGCCTTTTTTTTTTTTTGCAGCCACAGTGCAGCACTAGAGGCCAGAAAAATTAGGCATGTACACATGCCTGAAAAACTAGGTATTGTTGCAGCCGCTGCTGTAGCAGCGGCTGGAAAAATTGATGTTTTCCAGGCAGAAAGGTGACTAAAACATTGCGGCTTGAACCCTAGTTGGTGGCGGAGAATTCACGAAAGTCATCCGGTATGCAGACATTAAATACAGCAGTGTGGGGGCCTTTTGTTAGTCAAACGTATCCCCCACTGTCAGTCCCTTCGGGATCCATGCCTCATTCATCTTAATGAAGGTGAGGTAATCGACACTTTTTTGACCGAGGCGACTTCTCTTCTCAGTAACAATGCCTCCTGCTGCACTGAAGGTCCTTTCTGACAGGACACTTGAAGCGGGGCAGGCCAGAAGTTCTATCGCAAACTGGGATAGTTCAGGCCACAGGTCAAGCCTGCACACCCAGTAGTCAAGGGGTTCATCGCTCCTCAGAGTGTCGATATCTGCAGTTAAGGCGAGGTAGTCTGCTACCTGTCGGTCGAGTCGTTCTCTAAGGCTGGATCCCGAAGGGCTGTGGCAATGTGTAGGACTGAAAAAGCTCTGCATGTCCTCCATCAACAACACATCTGTAAAGCGTCCTGTCCTTGCTGTGGTCGTGGTAGGAGGAGGATTACTTTCACCTCTTCCCCAGTTAGATTCCCGTTGTGCTGTGACATTCCCCTTATAAGCTGTGTAAAGCATATTTTTTATTTTGGTTTTTAACTGCTGCATCCTTTCTGACTTTCGGTAATTTGGTAACATTTCCGCCACTTTCTGCTTATACCGGGGGTCTAGTAGCGTGGCCACCCAGTATAGGTTGTTCTCCTTCATCCTTTTTATACGAGGGTCTCTCAACAGACATGATAGCATGAAAGACCCCATTTGGATGCCGAGCTACTCATTTCCCGTTCCTCCTCCTCACTGATGTCATTGACGGTCTGTTCTTCCCCCCCAGCCACGTACAAGACCATGGGTCCCAGATAGGTGACAATAACGAGCACCCTGGGATGCTTGCTGTGGTTGGTCTTCGTCCTCCTCAAAGCCACATTCCTCCTCTGACTCCTCTTCCTCATACTCCTCTTCCAGCGTTGCCGCAGGTCCGGCAAGCGATGATGACAAGGCTGTTTCTGGTGGTGATGGTGACCACAACTCTTCCTCTTCACGCTCATCTACAGCCTGATCCAGCACTCTTCGCAGGGCACGCTCCAGGAAGAAAACAAATGGGATGAGGTCACTGATGGTGCCTTCGGTGCAACTGACTAGGTTTGTCACCTCCTCAAAAGGACGCATGAGCCTACAGGCATTGCGCATGAGCGTCCAGTAACGTGGCAAAAAAATTCCCAGCTCCGCAGAGGCTGTCCTAGCACCTCGGGGTCAGCCACTGATCCACCTGTGCGTTCAGGGCAGACAGGAGTGCTGGCCTGGTGTGGTTCTCTGCTTTCAGGCAAGTCAACCCCAAGACAGCGTGACATTGTCATATCCGGGATGTGGAATAGCCCCTGGGGAGCGGGGGGGGATTCAGTTGATGTGCAGCCAGACGCTGCTGCAAAAGAGGACTCAGCGGAGGAGGTTATGGAAGAGGATGGAGTAGAGGAGGTGGCAATAGGCCTGCCTGCAAGTCGTGGCAGTGTCACCAACTCCGCTGCAGAGCCACGCATTCCATGCTTGGCAGCCGTCAGCAGGTTGAGCCAATGCGCAGTGTAGGTGATATACCTGCCCTGACCGTGCTTTGCAGACCAGGTATCAGTGGTCAGATGGACGCTTGCCCCAACACTGTATGCCAGAGATGCATGACTTCCTTTTCAATCACTGAGTAGAGGTTTGGGATTGCCGTTTTTGAAAAAAAAAAATTGTTCGGGTACCTTCCACTGTGGTGTCCCAATAGCGATAAATTTTTTGAAGGCCTCAGACTCTACCAGCTGGTATGGTAAAAACTGGCTGGCTAAGAGTTCTGTCAAGCCAGCTGTCAGACGCCGGCCAAGGGGGTGACTCTGTGACATTGGCTTCTTACGCTCAAACATTTCCTTTACAGACACCTGACTGTGGGCAGATGAGAGGGAACTGCTGAAGGTGAAAGGCGGAGTGGCGGGTGGTTGAGAGGGGGCAAGGAGGACAGCAGTGGTTGACGTGGCTGAAGATGCTGGACCAGGAGGAGGATGGTGGCTTTGAGTTTGTGTGCTGCTTGTACTCATGTGTTGCTCCCATTGGCGTTTGTAATGTGAGATCATGTGCCTTCGCAAAGCAGTTGTACCGAGGTGGGTGTTGGACTTCCCACGACTCCGTTTCTTTTGGCACAGGTTGCAAATGGCATTGCTGTTATCAGAGGCAGACACACAAAAAAAAATCCACACTGCTGAGCTTTGCAATGACGGCACTCTGTTGGTGGCAACAGAATGCATTGATTGGCATGCTGTCTGGCTGACCCCGGGTTCCGATACATGCTGTCTGACTGTGCCACTAGCTCCTTGCGACGACCTCCCCCTGCTTCCAACTCGTCTCCTCCTTCTCTCTGTCTCCCCTTCTGAACTTTCCCCCTCTTCTTCTTCTCTTCGAGCAGGCACCCACGTGGCATCCACGGACACATCGTCATCATCAACCACTTCACTTGTATCTGACACCTCAGCAAAGAAAGCAGCAGCGGGTACAACATCATCATCATCACACTGTACGTCTATGTGTGTAATGCTGCCTGACTGAGACATATCCCTGTTATCTACATCCTCCGGCAATAATGGTTGCGCATCACTAATTTCATCCAACTGATGTGTAAATAACTCCTCTGAGGTATCAAGTGAAGCGGCTGTGGTGGTGGCAGGCGGGCGAGTGGTAACTTGAGAGCAGGTGACCAAAGCTGAGCTGGAGGAGGATGTTGCGTCAAGGTTCTTAGCGGAAGCTGTTGAAGATTGGGTGTTCTGTGTAAGCCAGTCAACTATTTTCTCTGAATTTTTTGGGTTCAGGGTACGTGGCCTCTGAACACTGGGCATTATTCCAGGGCCAGTGGAAATCACAGCACCACGACCACGACGGCCCTTGCGGGGTGGCCTGCCTCTGCCTGTCATTTTTTTTTAGATAAGTGGTACTATGCGTGCAAGGTATTGTGCCACCCTATCTTAGTGGTGGGCAGTGGGCACAGTACAGTCTGTGTGGGCCTGACACACACTGGCTTGCAACTGGGATTATATCACAGAAAAATATTAAATATAATTTTTTTTATCTGCAAGGTATTTGTGAGTAAGTGACACCCTGTAACGGTATGAGTGGAGGCCTAGCCAGTGGCCACAGTACAGTCTGTGGGCCAGACACACACTGGCTTGCAACTGGGATTATATCACAGAAAAATATTAAATAGAATTTTTTATCTGCAAGTTATTTGTGACTCACACCCTGTAACGGTATGAGTGGAGGCCTAGCCAGTGGCCAAAGTAGAGTCTGGGGCCAGACACACTGGCTTGCTACTGGGATTATATCACAGAAAAATATTAAATAGAATTTTTTTTATCTGCAAGGTATTTTCTGTCACACCCTGTATGAATGGTGTGCACTGTGCACACAGTGCTGTCTATGACTGAGCCTGCAGCCTCTCACACACGGGCAGCCAGGCAACTGCAATATATATATATATATATATATATATATATGAAAAAAAAAAAAAAGCACACTGATGTACCAGCCCTGAAAAGGGCTTTTTGGGGTGCTGTCAGGACACTGTCCTTACAGCAGATGAGTCTGTGGACACAGAACAATGCCCTAGCTAACGCTTTCCCTATTGAATCAGCAGCAGCAGCACTGTCCCTCCTCTCTCTGTGAATGCAGTTTCCGAATGAATCTAAAATGGATGCTGTCCAGGAGGTGGTAGGGTCTGGGAGGGAGGGTCTGCTGCTGATTGGCTGGAATGTGTCTGCTAACTGTGAGGTACAGGGTCAAAGTTTACTAAATGACGATATATAGGGGGCAGACCGAACATCGCATATGTTCTCCTGCCGCGGCGAACGCGAACAAGCTATGGCAAATAGTTCGGGACATCACTAGTAGCCAATGGTGATCCCCAGCAAAAATGCATACAGTGGAGGATGCCCGTAGCAGACCACAAGTACCACAAAAAGACATCCTACACAAGATAGAAAGATGTGTGGATGTAAATAGTTATATGAAATAAACATTAATAAGGAAGGTGCACTACTGTGGATGCAAACAAACAAGTCTGACTAAACCCTCAAACTGGTGCTAAAATTGCGAATTTAGCCAATATATCCTCATATGAAGGCCATATCTGAGCCCGAGCACCGCGCCAAGGTATCTCAAGTAGCTTAGTAGTTTGCTGTGAGTCGGACCTTACACTCCTGTAATTTTCCCACTGGCTCCTGGTATTGCCCATACGGCACAGGTAGGTTAGCATTAGGTCCCGAGCTACTTGAGATACCTTGGCGCAGTGCTCGGGAAGAGATATGTCCTTCATATAAGGATATATTGGCTAAATTCTCAATTTTAACACCAGTTTGAGGGTTTAGTCAGACTTGTTTGTTTGCATCCTCAGTAGTGCACCTTCTTTATTAATGTTTATTTAATGTACTTGTGTAGCCTAAGGAGAGCAATATTAATAATAATAGTAATACTACTACTAATATTTATATAGCGCCACCATATTCTGCATCACTTTACAATTCAGAGGGTACATGTGCAAATTTGAATAAATAAAAATATAACATTTATATATAAATAAACTATTAGGACACAAAGAGTGAGGGCCCTGCTCTCAAGAGCTTACAATCTATGAGAAAGCAGCACCTAGGAGGTATTCAGACTTCAGGCCTTGGGCAGTCCTAGCTGTAAATCCAGCCCTGGTTTCCTATTCCTGAAAATCATTTTACCATCAAATTCTGAAATGTTAAGCGTGATCTTCTCTGTTGCTGCGTTTGGTTTACGAGGTGAGTGAATGCTCCTTCATTGTCTCGTGTCTGGTGCTTTGTAGCACCCTAGGCATCAATGCCATCTTCCAGGAGAAGAGGGGACGGTATGGTGTAAATTTTAAAATGATTTATTCTTTATAGTTTTTCAACGCTTGTTAAAAAATGAAAATGAACACAGAAAAACCTTAAACTATAGAAAAATGGTCTTGTCCTATGACTGAGTATTGATTTACTAAAAAAACGTTCCCTCTATATGATATCAGTTACAGGCAGTGTATACTTTGTACTATATTTCAGGTTTATGGAAACAATTTCACTAACCAGATTACTAAATTCAAAAAATAATCAAATTTCAAAAAAATAATTCCGGCAAACTGATGGTAAAATAATACTAAAAATGTAAACTCTCCTCAACCTCTCCAGCACTATTTTGAGTGGACTCTGCTGGCATGAAGCCATGACATAATGCTTTGGCTGCAGCGGTGATGTTCCATATACAGCCAGTCAATGACCTCTCATGCCACATACTGCTGAGGCCAGTGCTTGGCTGCAGTGGTCACATGGGATATACGGGAATGTCGCTGCTGCAGCCAAAACAGAGGGGTCAGAGGGGGCTTGTGAAGGTGAGTTGAATTTTTTATTTTTTTTATTTATTTTACCAGTCTCCATGCATTTTGTCCAACATAAACTTGAACGTTTTTAAGTACAGATCTGTCCACCCTTAGGCTGGGTTCACACTTGAGCGTTTTACAGCGCGTTTCTACGCACTGTAAAACGCTCAACAGGCAAAAACCAATGTTTCCCTATGGGCATGGTTCTCACCTGAGCGTTTTACTGCGCGTACGAATGCGCTGTAAAACGCCCTATGCCCCAAGAAGTACAGGAGCTTCTTTGGGGGCGTATTGTAGCGCGTTCCCGCTAGATTCATTGGATGCCTCTGTGTTCAATCACACAAACGCGCGTACTACGCGCGTTTCCAAAATACAAAAAACGCCCCAAAATACACCCTATAAAAACGCCTGTAAACAGCGCTTATCGAATACGCTCAGGTGTGAACCCAGCCTTAGGCCCCTTTCACACAAGCGAGTTTTCCATCCGGGTGAGATGCGTGAAACAAGCGCATAGCATCCGGACTAAATCCTGACACATTCATTTCAATGGGTCCGTGTACATGAGTTTCTTTTCACTCATCATTTCTGCATTCAGGAAAAATTGCAGCATGTTCTATATTCCAAGTTTTTCACTCAGCTCTGGTTCTATAGAAGTGAATGGGGCTTCAGTGAAAAACGGATTACATCCGGAAGCAGTGTGTTTTTCCCTGTGGTTGCTAGGAGATGTAGATTATTGTCACGGGCATGAAAAACACATCCAATACTGACTGCATCGGCGTGTAAAAAAATTAAACACTGAACGCGATTGCAGATAAAACAGACTGAACTTGCGTGCAAAGCCTTTATTTTTTTTCCTGAACAGATCCTGATGCAATCTGTATCGTTCGTGTGAAAGAGGCCTTACCTTTCCAAAATTTTGGTAGGACTCTAATTTGTCAGGATACAACTTCAAAAAAATATTGTGATATTTTATATTGTGATATATTAGCTACACATCCTCTGGGTGGGCACATATAGACAAGGGGGAAATTTATCAAAACTGGTGTAAAGTAGAACTGGCTTAGTTGCCCATAGCAACCAATCAGATTCCACCTTCATTTTTCAGAGCTCCTTTGGAAAATGAAAGGTAGAATCTGATTGGTTGCTATGGGCAACTAGGACAGTTTTCCTTTGCATCGGTTTTGATAAATCTCCCCCCATATATTGTAGACAACTTCTGGTACAGTATCAAAATTCATGTTTTCTTCCAAGCTGGTCATCTCAGACCACTCTTTTTGGGATAAGTCGAGCCAAGAGAACATGTAAGTAAGGGCGCCTCTGTAGTGTATGTGAACTACAATATAAGAAAACAAAGGTGAACCCTTATTGGTAGAAGTGATTAACATAATTCAAGGAGCTGAGGATAATTCCTTCATTTCAGAAGGGTCTCCCGACAGTAAGTGCAGGGTCCCACTAGCTTATGTGGGAACTGCAAAAGCTTTTTGTGATCATCTGCAATATCATGCTATAGTGTGTTATCCTGTGATATTCCTATTTACCAGGCTGTCAGGTGCAATACATACATCCACCAGTAGATGGGGGTAGCACCACAGTATAAATAGTGCAGTTCCGGCCTAGTTAGGGGTCGGTAGTTCTCTCTAAGGTGATGGAGTGAGGAGCTATAGGGGGAAGGAGAGGTCCTCTCTCCTCCCAGCTCTCTCTGGAGCTCTACGGCCCAGAGAAGCCATCATGCACCTCAGTATCTAAGCTAGGAAGACAGGCGGAGGGAAGTCTACATTTATTCTTCAGGAGTAACAAGTGAAAGACAAAGGAAGGACAAGACCATTGTTATAGGCTCTAGGCGCCTTTGTAATTTGGTGAAGGACTTATTAGCTTCTGGCAGCCTCACCGTTGTTCGTAAGACAGATAAGAATTCTGTCATATCACTTAGGTAGAAGCTCAGGATTGGGACTACCTCAACTAAGACTGAAGCAAGGCAAAGAGCTGTTTATCCAGTGAGTACACAACTTACCACCCTAGCCTGACACGGTATCATCAGCACAGCCTGTTCCTCGGATTCATCACATCCTACTTGCATGTGTATCAGAGACTGTTTTAGTGCTGGATGTAAACTGTTATAAAAAACCTGGTTATAGTAAAGTTTACTGTTGGATTTAAACCTGCCTCATTCTTCCAACTCCACATCACTACTACTCTCAACATTTTGCTCCACCAAGGTGCTGGTGTCACAACAAAACCTAAACCAGGGGCCCAGCCGCACAAGCACTCAGCAACCATCCACCAACAAGGGCACCTCAATCACCACCTGGCCGCTGTCCCTTGTAACAGAGTGTGCCCAGGAGAATCCAGTGCTGTTCTCCCCTTCACTGCACTGCTGGCCCAGGGAGGCGACTGCTAAACCGTAAGTAACCAATGAACTGTATGTACATTCCGGCCCACTGTGAACCTCACATGTTCTACCCTTGCAGACTGGCAGATCACAGGACTCCACTGCTTTGACCCACAGTGATCAGCTGTGATCTGTGAGAGAAGCTGTCATCAAGTGTTTGATTTCCCTGCAGCGCCACCACAGGGTGAATGAAGAATTACATGGACAGAAGTGGCAAGTCCTATAAAGCAAGATACTTTTATTTTTTGGGTTGCTCCCCCCCCTCCAGCTGATCCAGACAATTCTCTTAAAGTGAGTCTGTTACCTAATCTGAGAGTTTCAGACCGCTCAGATCAGGTTATAGCAAAGAAATCCCAGCGGGTGCTGATTCTTCAATTCATGTATCCTTTTATTTCATCTTGGTAACAATGTAACAATGGACGCATTTCGGCCCGTCCAGCCTTCGTCAGTGCTGACTGTTCCTTACCACAGATCAGGTTATAGACTGTTTAGCCCCCATTACAATGGTACCTCTCTTGTCTGTGTCCCTTGCCGATAAATATGGCAAGTGCGCATGGGCGGAGTTACTACCGCAATTGCCCAGGCCCCTTGGAGATATGCAGAGAAAACCACACCTTTTTCAGCCCTCTGGCCTTCCCTTCTTTCCTACTATCATGTCCTCCTCTGCCAACCTGATCTGTCGCGTGCGCCACTGAAAGAGGTGTGGTTTTCTGGGCACATCTCCGAGGGGCCTGGGCACTTGCGGTAGTAACGCCTCCCCTAGGCACTTGCCAAAGCTAATTTGCATAATTTTATAAAGTGTATTTTTTAACAATCTCGACGAGGGACACAGCCAAGAGAGGCACCATTGTAATGGAGGCCAAACAGTCTATAACCTGATCTGGGCGGTCTAAAACTCTCAGATTACAGTAGGTGACAGACTCCCTTGAAAGATACATCTTTGGTTACATAGTCTGAAATTATACAGCTGATTGTAGCATCTTTGTCATTAATCTTTGTCATTTGACACATTTCTTGCTCTTTTTCATACATTTTTATTTTCTTGTTTACTTGGTGTAGTGCAAAAGCCATTATCAAGCAGAGTTGTTGCCGATGAATCGTATTGTGGATAAATAACAGTGACACATAATGAACAGCTGCTTGTTGATGGTTTCCAGATGTTAAAGCAATGAATTTCCATTACATTCAAAATTAGTGAAAACAGTAAAAACACAATATAAAGGGGTTGTCTGAGACTTTGATATTGATGCCATATCCATAATGAGCCACTGGGAGATGCAGGAGAACCAGAAGTGATTTCTTGGATCTCTCAGTGGCTAGATAGTTACATACAGATCACACAGGGCAGTATCAGCACTCACTGCTGACATTGTACCGATGTTGGACAGGTCAGTATATAGATATAGATATATATAAAGTATTTATGGCCAGCTTTAGCGAATATCTGAGGGAGGCAGTGAGGGCAGGGCAGCGCAATGAGCGAAGAACGTCTTCACTATTCAATACTGCCCTGAACAGTGAAGATGGCAGCTCACTGCCAAAAGTCAGCTTTACGTTTTTTTCGCTTATTAAGAAAAAATAAACCCTCTAAAATATAACCTTTAATAATATACAGTCAGGTCCATAAATATTGGGACAGCAACACAATTTTAACATTTTTAGCTCTATATGCCACCACAATGGATTTGAAATGAAACAAACAAGATGTGCTTTAACTGCAAACTGTCAGCTTTAATTTGAGGGTATTTACAGCCAAATCAGGTGAATGGTGTAGGAATTACAACAGTTTGCATATGTGCCTCCCACTTGTTAAGGGACCAAAAGTAATGGGACAATTGGCTTCTCAGCTGTTCCATGGCCAGGTGTGTGTTATTCCCTCATTATCCCAATTACAATGAGCAGATAAAAGGTCCAGAGTTCATTTCAACTGTGCTGTTTGCATTTGGAATCTGTTGCTGTCAACTCTCAAGATAAGATCCAAAGAGCTGTCACCATCAGTGAAGCAAGCCATCATTAGGCTGAAAAAAACAAAACAAACCCATCAGAGAGATAGCAAAAACATTAGGCCCGGCCATAACTGTTTGGAACATTCTTAAAAAGAAGAACGCACTGGTGAGCTCAGCAACACCAAAAGACCCGGAAGACCACGGAAAACAACTGTGGTGGATGACCGAAGAATTCTCTCCCTGGTGAAGAAAACACCCTTCACAACAGTTGGCCAGATCAAGAACACTCTCCAGGAGGTAGGTGCATGTGTGTCAAAGCCAACAATCAAGAGAAGACTTCACCAGAGTGAATACAGAGGGTTCACCACAAGATGTAAACCATTGGTGAGCCTCAAAATCAGGAAGGCCAGATTAGAGTTTGCCAAACGACATCTAAAAAATCCTTCACAGTTCTGGAACAACATCCTATGGACAGATGAGACCAAGATCAACTTGCACCAGAGTGATGGGAAGAGAAGAGTATGGAGAAGGAATGGAACTGCTCATGATCCTAAATATACGACCTCATCAGTGAAGCATGGTGGTGGTAGTGTCATGGCCTGGGCATGTATGGCTGCCAATGGAACTGGTTCTCTTGTATTTATTGATGATGTGACTGCTGACAAAAGCAGCAGGATGAATTCTGAAATGTTTCGGGCAATATTATCTGCTCATATTCACCCAAATGCTTCAGAACTCATTGGACGGCGCTTCACAGTGCAGATGGACAATGACCCAAAGCATACTGCAAAAGCAACCAAAGAGTTTTTTAAGGGAAAGAAGTGGAATGTTATGCAATGGCCAAGTCAATCACCGGACCTGAATCCGATTGAGCATGCATTTCACTTGCTGAAGACAAAACTGAAGGGAAAATGCTCCAAGAACAAGAAGGAACTGAAGACAGTTGCAGTAGAGGCCGGGCAGAGCATCACCAGTGATGAAACCCAGCGTCTGGTGATGTCTATGCGTTTCAGACTTCAGGCAGTAATTGACTGCAAAGGATTTGCAACCAAGGATTAAAAAGTGAAAGTTTGATTATTATTCAGTCCCATTACTTTTGGTCCCTTAACAAGTGGGAGGCACATATGCAAACTGTTGTAATTTCTGCACAGTTCACCTGATTTGGTTATAAATACCCTCAAAGTAAAGCTGACAGTCTGCAGTTAAAGCCCATCTTGTTTGTTTCATTTCAAATCCATTGTGGTGGTGTATAGAGCCAAAAATGATAGAATTGTGTTGATGTCCCAATATTTATGGATCTAACTGTATATTAAAATTATTGGTAGGAGAAATTACCCCCGCATAAGCAAAATAAATGAAACAAAAAAATAATAATATATATGTCCACAGAAAAAAGAGTGGCTATATTCAATAATTCATACTATATTCAACATTAACCTAGAACATTCGCTGGGTCACTATACATATATAATACTATAATACTATGCAAAAACAACAGTGGGCTACGTGGGTAATATTTACTCACGGTTAATGTTGTTTTTCGGAAGAGATGCCCACGGGGTTTGTCAATGTAAGGTCTGATGTCGAGAGGTAGACTGTCCTTGGGTGTCCCTTTTGAGTATCCCTGCCTAAAAGCGGAGCACCTGCCTCGAAAGGGGTGACCCCACTTATCAGTTGCTAAACCGTAAAGGCCCTCAGATATTTTCCAAGAAGTTTGTTATTATGAGTCCCGGCGCATTTCCTCATTGAAGATGGTCATTGGTTTATCAGGGGACAAAAAACAGAAGCAGAAATATGAAGATGATGGCGACCAAGATGATGTGGGCACATATAGTTTAAAGGGGACCTGCCATCTCTCCTCACATGTCCATTTTAGGAACCACTTGCCTCCCCCGTGTAATAACAATTCTGGAGCATCTATTCTTATATCTCTATGATGTGCCATTCCTTTGTTATTCCTGCTAGAAGTCATGAATAAATTTTTCACAGCTTACAATGAAGGTTCAGGTGGGTGTTACCAGTTGGGAGGTGTCCTTGAACAGTGTGATACTATCCAATCAGTGCTGCCAGACTCTGCACGGACATACCCACATTCAGCAGCACACATCTGGACCTTCATTGCCAACTGCTAGCAATTCATTTATAAGTCCTAGCAGAAATTATAAAGGAATGACAAAACAATAGAGTCATAAGAATAGATGCTCCAGAATTTATATTACATGGGGAAGGCAAGTAGTCACAAAAATCGACATGTCAGGAGAGACGACAGCTCGTCTTTAACTCTTTGTCAACTGCATGGTTCCCACATTAGAATAAGTAAATAAACAGTTACACAAACTAATATCTAACATTTGATGCTGTAAGTTTGGACGCCCATAGATAGTAAACTATGTATACAATGATATTAATGCTTAAAGGGCATCTGTCAGCAGTTTTGTACCTATGACTGTCACAACCAGACAGCTGAGAAGCTCTGACAGAGGCCTTTCAGAACCTCCTCTTTGAGTTTCTGTGTTGTGGTATTCAGCTCCTCCTCTCGTCAGCCTCTCTCAGCTGTTATGTGTTGGACTTATTGCTTCCCTTTAAATTCTTCCCCAGAAGGCTTTTCTGAGCGGCTTATACTACTTCCTGGAGTGTGTGTGCACGCTGATCTGTCCTCCTGTTTGCTTCAAAGCTAAGTGTACCTTTATCTGTGATTGTCTGTTTGCTGGATCCCAGGTGACCCTGACTCCCTCCGTATCTTGTGTAGGGAGCCGGTGGTCGTGTCCCCTCACTATTGTAGGGTGCTCAGGGCTTTATAGTCAAGGTTCGTGGATATGCAAACCTCCACCATTCGGATCTTTGCATAGGCTGAGCAGCCAGGGAAAGTGCCAGGTCTTCTGCAGGGGTCTCCCTTGGTTCCTTAGTTTTCGGATCCAGCGAGTCGTTTATACATGTGCTTTGCCTTATTTCCTGTACACCGTCCGTGACATTATAAGCCGCCATAACCGTCTCAAGCATGGATCCGGTTTCACTTTTGGCTGAACGCCTTCAGGGTCTTTCATTGGAGGTAGCTGATCTCCGCAGGACTTTTTCTCAGCTTCAAGTGACCGGTTCAGCTGGCGTTCATGGAGTTTGCTCTGAGCCTAAGATCTCGCTCCCGGATACGTTCTCCGGGGGTAGTGAGAATTTTGTGCGTTTTAGAGAGGCTTGCAAACTCCATTTTCGCCTTCTTCCCCTTTCCTCTGGAGATGAGGAACGGAGGGTGGGGATTATTATATCGCTGCTCAGGGGTAACGCTCAGTCCTGAGCCTTTTCGCTGCCGGAGGGGGCACGGCCCCTCCGTTCAGTGGATGAATTCTTTTTAGCCCTGGGTCAGATATATGATGATCCGGATCGTATTGCTCTGGCGGAGTCTAGACTACGTCTCCTATGCCAGGGTAAACAATCCGCAGAAATATACTGCTCAGAATTTCGGAGATGGGCAGCTGATACTGGTTGGAATGATGCTGCACTCCGAAGTCAATTTTGCCATGGTCTTTCAGAGGGATTGAAAGATGCATTCGCCTTTCATGAAAGGCCTATTTCTTTGGACTCTGCTATGTCTCAGGCCGTTCGTATTGATAGGCGTCTTAGAGAGAGAGGAGAGATCTCTCCTTCCTGTCATACTCGGTCCCAGGACTGTGCAGCGGTCCCATTCTCTGCGCAGGGGTCTCAGTCGCTGTCAGCCCCTTCTGAGCAGGAGCCCATGCAGCTGGGGTTGATTGCTTCTGACAATAGAAGATTCAGCCCGCATGGGAGGGTTTGTTTTTGTTGTGGAGGTATTAATCATTTGGCAAATATTTGTCCCTCTAGGAGATTCAGGCAGTTCTCTGGGTATAATAAAGAAACAAAGAGGAAAAAATCTTTGAAAAATGTTCCGTCTGTTACTATTGGCAGGGTTGAGGCGGAGATTGAAGGTTTTCCGTTTGCTTGTAGTTCCCGTTTTGTCCTGCCGGCTAGGGTGGCGCTAGAGAGCAAGAACATTTTTTGTGAGATTTTTGTGGATAGTGGAGCAGCGGTCAATCTCATTGATAATCACTTTGCGATAACTCATGGTTTCCAGGTGTGCGCTTTGAGAAAGGATATTCCTGTGTTTGCTATCGATTCCGCTCCACTTTCTCAGAAATCATTAAAGGGCATAGTTCACAATATCCGTTTAATTGTGAGTGATGCTCATGTTGAGGATGTGTCATGTTTCGTCCTTAGCGGTTTGCCGACTCCTCTAGTGTTGGGGCTGCCCTGGCTCACTAAACATAACCCCACCATTGATTGGCAAGCGAGGCAAATAAATGGTTGGAGTGACTTTTGCAGAGAGAATTGCCTCACGACATCTGTTTCTGAGGTTGCTACTAAGACTGTACCATCTTTTCTCTCTGAATTTTCGGATGTCTTCTCTGAGAGTGGAGTTCAGGATTTGCCCCCGCACAGGGAGTACGATTGCCCTATTAATCTCATCCCAGACGCCAAGCTGCCTAAATCTCGTTTATACAATCTTTCCCAACCTGAGAGGATCGCTATGCGTGCTTATATCTCTGAGAGTCTGAGAAAGGGACACATACGACCCTCAAAGTCACCTGTTGCCGCTGGTTTTTTCTTTGTTAAGAAAAAAGATGGTTCTTTAAGACCTTGTCTGGATTTCAGGGAGCTGAACAATATCACAATTCGTGACCCTTATCCGCTTCCTCTGATCCCGGACCTATTTAACCAGGTTGTTGGGGCTAAAGTCTTTTCCAAATTAGATTTAAGAGGGGCATACAACCTGGTCAGGGTCAGAGAAGGGGACGAATGGAAGACGGCCTTCAATACCCCTGAGGGCCATTTTGAGAATTTGGTTATGCCTTTTGGTTTGATGAATGCCCCAGCCGTTTTTCAGCATTTCGTGAACAGCATTTTTTATCATTTGATGGGAAAATTTGTATTGGTGTATTTGGATGACATTTTGATTTTTTCTCCCGATTTCAAAACTCATAAGGAACATTTACGTCAGGTCTTGCTCATCCTGCGGGAGAATAAATTATATGCGAAACTGGAAAAATGTGTGTTTGTGGTTCCAGAAATTCAATTTCTGGGGTTTCTTCTCTCCGCTTCTGGTTTTCGCATGGACCCCGAGAAGGTCCGCGCTGTGCTTGAGTGGGAGCTTCCTGAGAATCAAAAGGCGCTGATGCGTTTTTTGGGCTTTGCCAATTATTACAGGAAGTTCATTTTGAATTATTCTTCTATTGTTAAACCACTCACTGATATGACCAGAAAGGGGGTAGATTTTTCTTCTTGGTCAGTAGAGGCGCGTAAGGCTTTTTCTGATATCAAGGAGAGTTTTGCTTCCGCTCCCATCTTGGTGCAACCTGATGTTTCGTTACCCTTCATAGTTGAGGTTGATGCTTCTGAGGTGGGTGTGGGGGCGGTCTTGTCTCAGGGTTCCTCTCCTGCCAATTGGCGACCGTGTGCCTTTTTCTCAAGAAAACTCTCCTCCGCAGAGAGAAATTACGATGTGGGAGATAGGGAATTGTTGGCCATCAAGTTGGCTTTTGAGGAATGGCGCCATTGGCTAGAGGGAGCCAGACACCCTATTACCGTATTTACTGACCATAAAAATCTGGCCTACTTGGAGTCAGCCAAGCGTCTGAACCCGAGACAGGCCAGATGGTCGTTGTTCTTTTCTAGGTTTAATTTTGTTGTCACGTTCCGCCCTGGAGTTAAGAATGTGAAGGCAGATGCCCTGTCACGTTGTTTTCCGGGAGGCGGGAATTTTGAAGACCCGGGTCCCATTTTGGCTGAAGGTGTGGTGGTCTCTGCTCTTTTTCCTGAATTGGAGGCAGAGGTGCAGGCAGCCCAGTCAGAGGCTCCTGATCTTTGTCCTCCTGGGAGGTTGTTTGTGCCTCTCGCTTTAAGACACAAGATTTTTAAAGAACACCACGATACGGTCCTTGCTGGGCACCCGGGGGTACGAGCCACACTGGATCTCATCGCTCGGAGATTCTGGTGGCCTGCGCTTCGTAAGTCGGTTGAGGGTTTTGTGGCAGCCTGCGGGACTTGCGCTCGTGCCAAAGTCCCTCATTCACGGCCATCAGGTCCTCTCCTTCCCTTACCCATTCCTTCCCGTCCTTGGACACATCTGTCCATGGACTTTATCACGGACCTGCCTCGTTCCTCGGGGAAGACTGTGATTCTGGTGGTGGTGGACCGTTTTAGCAAAATGGTGCATTTCATCCCTTTTCCTGGTTTGCCCAATGCTAAGACGCTGGCGCAGGCATTTGTTGATCACATTGTCAAATTGCACGGTATTCCTTCAGACATAGTCTCTGATAGGGGCACGCAGTTTGTTTCCAGATTCTGGAAGGCTTTCTGTTCTCGCTTGGGGGTTCGGTTGTCATTCTCTTCTGCTTTCCACCCGCAGTCGAATGGCCAGACAGAGCGCGTCAATCAGAATCTGGAGACATATCTGCGTTGTTTTGTGGCGGAGAATCAAGAGGATTGGTGTTCTTTTTTGTCCCTTGCTGAGTTTGCTTTAAATAACCGTCGTCAGGAGTCCTCTGATAAGTCACCATTTTTTGGTGCATATGGTTTCATCCACAGTTTGGGACTTTCTCGGGAGAGGGGTCTTCTGGTTTACCTGATGAGGACAGATTCTCCTCGTCTTTGTCATCTATTTGGCAAAAGATTCAAGATAATCTAAAGAGCATGAGTGAGAGATATAAGCGTGTGGCTGATAAGAGACGTGTGCTTGGTCCGGACCTGAATGTTGGTGATCTGGTGTGGTTGTCTACCAAGAATATCAAATTGAAGGTTCCCTCCTGGAAGTTGGGTCCTAGGTTTATTGGGCCTTACAAAATCCTGTCTGTCATCAATCCTGTTGCATACCGTCTTGATCTTCCTCAGACTTGGAAGATCCATAATGTTTTTCATAAGTCCTTATTGAAACCTTATGTTCAACCCATTGTACCCTCGCCTTTGCCTCCTCCTCCGATTATGGTTGATGGGAATCTTGAATTTCAGGTATCTAGGATTGTGGATTCTCGTCTTGTCCGCGGTTCTCTTCAGTACCTTGTTCAGTGGGAGGGGTATGGTCCTGAGGAGAGGATGTGGGTCCCAGTGACGGACATTAAGGCCTCTCGTCTCATCAGGGCTTTCCATAGGTCCCATCCTGAGAAGGTGGGTTCTGAGTGTCCGGAGTCCACTCGTAGAGGGAGGGGTACTGTCACAACCAGACAGCTGAGAAGCTCTGACAGAGGCCTTTCAGAACCTCCTCTTTGAGTTTCTGTGTTGTGGTATTCAGCTCCTCCTCTCGTCAGCCTCTCTCAGCTGTTATGTGTTGGAATTATTGCTTCCCTTTAAATTCTTCCCCAGAAGGCTTTTCTGAGCGGCTTATACTACTTCCTGGAGTGTGTGTGCACGCTGATCTGTCCTCCTGTTTGCTTCAAAGCTAAGTGTACCTTTATCTGTGATTGTCTGTTTGCTGGATCCCAGGTGACCCTGACTCCCTCCGTATCTTGTGTAGGGAGCCGGTGGTCGTGTCCCCTCACTATTGTAGGGTGCTCAGGGCTTTATAGTCAAGGTTCGTGGATATGCAGACCTCCACCATTCGGATCTTTGCATAGGCCCTTGGTTCCTTAGTTTTCGGATCCAGCGAGTCGTTTATACATGTGCTTTGCCTTATTTCCTGTACACCGTCCGTGACAATGACACTGGCTGACCTGTTACATGTGCACTTGGCAGCTGAAGGCATCTGTCTTGGTCCCATGTTCATATGTGCCCGCATTGCTGAGAAAAATGAATTTTTAATATATGCAAATTAGCCTCTAGGAGCAACGAGGGTGTTGCCATTACACCTAGAGTCTCGGCTCTCTCTGCAACTGCTGCGCCCTCTCCACTTTGATTCACAGGACCAGGTTGGTGACAGCTGAAGTATGAAGTAGCCGTGTCTATGAAGCAATGTTGTGATGAGGCATTTCAGATTCAGCATAGGAAACACATTATACTACTAGTCAAAGAACATCTCAAAAATAAATGAATAGGAGTCATTATTAGGTCTTTGTCACGAATCATGCGTAAAAAAGACAAATGCTGATGGCAACACTGCTTTAAAAATGTGGAGCGGAGACTAGATGGGTCTCTGCAGCTCTTTTTAATAACTCTTTTAAGGAAGGATGACATCTAAAGTGGAACTATTACCTCTCCTCACATGCCTGGTTTAGTAACTACTTCTATTTGTCAATCTATTCTGAAGCATCTTTACTTAGAAATTTAGGAATAAATTGATGCACATATTCTGACACTGACAACACTGATTGGAAAAGTGAGAGGGACATATCCACGACTGGCAGCAGCCGGCTGTCAATTTCTTCATACATTTGCAGGAGGAATATCGGAGGAACGGCAGAGTTCTAACAAAAGATGATTCAGAATTTTATTATAGGAAATACAAGTAGTGTATTTACTAAGGCAGACTTGTCAGAAGAGATGCCACATCTTCTTTAAAGGGAACCTGTCACCTGTTTTATGGTGTCCTAACTAAGGGCAATGTAGATAAGTGACTGATTCTCTTAGCAAAATGCTGGGTCACTTTCTTTAATTGACCCAGTCAATCTGCCAACATCTTGTATTGAAAAACTCCAGCTGATAATGATGAGTCCTGAATATTCATGAGCTCCTGACTCCCCCCGCCCACCTGCTGCTGATTTGACAGTTATTTTCCATATGAATCAGCAGCAGGTGGGCAGGGGAGTGGCTATAGCTCTGAATTAAATATACGCTGGACTCAATGACATCACGCTGGACTCAAATCAGCTCATTAGCATGCGGTATACGGCATCTTTGTGTGTATATTATGAGGTAACCATCTGTCACACCAGTAAGTGAATACATCTAAGGTACTTTTTAGTAGTTAATGATTGTATATAATTAGTTAGATTATAATCAAATATCCACATGACAGGTTCCCTTTAACTTACAGCAATTACTTATCAGCATCAGGATTGCTTTAGATGCTTCAAAAGATAACTTGAATCGAAACCTTCGGACAGTTATTGTGTATTTTCATAAGTGTGAAAAGAGAGGCTTATAGTCAGACTCCAACACGAGGTGCAATATCTATTTAACTTGGTCAGATCCTTTCAAAGGACAGCATCTAACACAACTGCAAACAAAATTATCCATATGATATATGAGTAGTGCTCTGAAGCAAGGGTACTTTGGAGTCTGGACATTTCTATATTGCTGCTATGCAAAGGCATCAGCTCACAACTTTAGTGAACTTTGAAGGGTAAATTGCCCTGTGATTTATGTGTTATTGCACTGAATTGTGGAAAGGATTAACACACAGCCAGTTCACACTAAAAGACCTTTGGAATTTCCAGTCTGTGGACTGAGAAGCTAGTAATTTTCCACTGCTGTCATAAGGGGCTATGCAGTGTTGAATTTTGGAGGTAAAAGCCAGACACAGTAAATTTTGGACTGTCTGGTTTAGCTCTGTTAGGCTACATGCACACAACCGTATGTGTTTTGCGGTCTGCACATTGCAGATCCACAAAAAAAGGATGAGGTCAGGTCGGAACGTATGGCATCAGTTTTTTTTGCGGATCCGTTTTTTTTTTTTGCGGATCCATTGCAATACTACCTAACCTTGTCCGCAAACTAGAAAAAAATAGGACATGCACAATTTTTTTTGCGGGGCAACGGAACGGACATACTGATGCGGACAGCACACTTTTTTGCAGACCAATTGAAATTGGTCCGCATCCTATCCGCAAAAAAAAACGTAACGGACACGGAAACAAACAACATTCATGTGCATCCAGCCTTAGGCTACTTTCACACTAGCGTTCTGCTGTCCGCTCGTGAGCTCCGTTTGAAGGAGCTCACGAGCGGAGCAGAACGCCTCCGTCCAGCCCTGATGCAGTCTGAATGGATGCGGATCCGCTCAGACTGCATCAGTCTGGCGGCGTTCAGCCTCCGCTCCGCTCGCCTCCGCACGGCCAGGCGGACAGCTGAATGCTGCTTGCAGCGTTCAGCTGTCCGCCTGGCCGTGCGGAGGCGTGCGGATCCGTCCAGACTTACAATGTAAGTCAATGGGAACGGATCTGCTTGAAGATGACACCATATGGCTCAATCTTCAAGCGGATCCGTCCCCCATTGACTTTACATTGAAAGTCTGAACGGATCCGCTCAGGCTACTTTCGCACTTAGAAATTTTTCTAAGTTATTAATGCAGACGGATCCGTACTGAACGGAGCCTCCGTCTGCATTAATTGGATCGGATCCGTTCAGAACGGATCCGATCAAGCGCAAGTGTGAAAGTAGCCTTAGACTGTTGTTTATAATTGAAAACTGATTCCTATTGACTTGTACTGAGGCCCAAACAAATCTATGGCAGCCTTGAACTGCAACACTGTTTTTGTTAGTCTTGCTTCTCCCAATAGAAGGTTCTGGATCAGTTAGAAACTGTATGGCCCCTTGCAGACGAACGTGTCTGGATTAGGTCCGGATGCGCTGCGTCTGCGATCAGGGAAAATCCTGCTAGTAGGTACGCAATTGCAGTCAGTTTTTCAGTTTTTATTGCGCGGGTGCAATACATTTTGCACGCGCGTGATAAAGAACTGACTGAGGTACCCAGACCCAAACCCGGACTTCTTCACTGATGTTCGTGTTTGGCTTAGGTGTTTTGTATATTTTATTATTTTCCCTTATAACATGGTTATAAGGGAAAATAATAGCATTCTTAATACAGAATGCTTACTAAAATGTGGCTTTAGAGGTTAAAAAAATAATAATAATTAACTCACCTCATCCTGTTGTTTGCGCAGCCGGCATCGTCTTCTTGCTTCTTCTTTCAGGACCTGCCAAAGGAGCTTTGATGACATTTGATGATTAAATGCTCAAATGGATGGGTAACTATATAGGAAAGACACGCTCAGACACTCAAACAAATCAGTAAAAAGGACCCAGGGGGCGCTGGTGTCGGTGGTATGCGTGTGTGGAGTAGCGGAGGGGGATCAATCGGAAGAATGATTATTGAATAAGGAGGATGTGTGTTGACAGGAGAGGGGGAGGATGGCCAAAATAAGTGGTGAAAAGTTAGTGTGGATGGGCTCAATACCGTGACCTGGGGGATAATTCAGTGTGGCAAAGGGTAGGACAAGAAATGAATGCGCTAATGTGGACAGAGGCATCGTCAAGTAGCTGAAAATAGCAATGTGTAGCTGAGAGCTATTAGATCTATGAATGAGCCGGTGGGCGTAATGTAAGATAATAAAGATAATAAAATCTGGGGTGGTGCAGGTAGAATGGAAGCAATGTATGACTGGTTACTAAGGACAGAGTTACTGAAGACAATGTAGCGCAGAGTAACACGCGCTGGAAGTAAAGAGTGGCGGTATCAGGGGAAGATGGCGGCTGCTTGCAGTGACCGGGGGACCGGAGGCTGAGGATAAATGTTCACAGGGGAACCAGAATCGCAAGCAATAAATGTATAGCAGGGGAGACATGGCGAGCGGCGATGTGGTGGGGGTATAAGGGATTTACCTTAGATGCCGGTGGCCAGAGGATGAGGATACAGGAACGCTTCCTATGATGCTGGGCGTTCCTGCATCCTCAACCTCTGGACACCGTCTTTGCAAGATATAAATACTAATGCAGCACAAATAATTATTTTAATGTTTTTAATTATGCATTTATTCCCATTCATTCATATTTACAGTATATGTGTACTCTCTTTGCCATTACCGCCATGGCGTTATATCGTTTACCTGTTCACCAATATTATCATTATTTGCTCCCCGCATATTTTTCCTGGTCTCTCTCCCATTTGTATCTTAACTGTGGTAAATGACATCATATCATACAATGTTTGTATATAGACATACATGTATATATGTTTTTTTAGACTTGAAAAGGGAGCTTTGTATGCTCCGAAACTGGTTTTTCATCCTTGAATAATCATATCGAACATTATCAATAATACTGAAATGACTGCTGGTACCTCTCCTAAATGCATTGCTTTTTCAACTGAGCAATGATGCAAGCGAAGCACAAAGGAACCTCATTATCTGCCAAACTCTCACATTGTTCTACACACCAAAGGGGACATAGTGTGTGAGTATGACTTGTCTACCAGAGGTTGGTAAAAAAAAAAACGCTGACTGTCAGTAGTCATCTGTCTTTCATGTCTTGTTCTTATCTCTTTGCAAGCAGTCAAGCATACAAGCAGTCATTGTTGATAGAAAGCTTGAAGAAAGACTGGCATGTACTTCTCCTTCTAATATTCCTTTATCTTTATCATCCCAGATTTTCAGCAGGTTTAGCAGTAGTCATATGGAACAGCATAGATATCATAGCATGGTGTGCTGAATGGTGGATTGTACTGAAAGGTGGATTTAGACAGGACAATTCTGCAGCCGATTGTCGGGAAAGAAGAATTTCTTCCCGACAGTTGGCTGCTCAGTCAGTTGGCTGCTCAGTCAGTTGGCTGCATTAACATGCAGCAATCTCCTTCACTGTATGAGTATGAGGATGGCTATTGCGATCCCTCGTCCTCATACAGATTTGTGGTTTCTGAGCTGTTTAGACCACACAATCTGCTGCCCAGAAACTATGATCAGTGGTGTCTGCATGAACGACAGGATCGAATGATGAAAGAACGTTTGTCTCATTCATCGGGTGATCTGCGGCACATTTACACGGGCAGATTGTTGGGAACGACCATTCACAGGAACGGTTGTTCACGATAATCTGGACGATTATTGGCTTGTGTAACTGCAGCTTCAGTTCTGTTAACCAGCTCAGCCCCCCCAACTTAAACCCCCTTAATGACCCCTTTTTACAATTCTGCACTACACTACTTTCACAGTTTATTGCTCGGTCATACAACTTACCACCCAAGTGAATTTTACCTCCTTTTCTTCTCACTAATAGAGCTTTCATTTGGTGGTATTTCATTGCTGCTGACATTTTTACTTTTTTTGATATTAATCAAAATTGACCGAATTTTTGCAAAAAAATGATATTTTTCACTTTCTTTTGTAAAACTTTTCAATTAAAACTACATTTCTATATAAATTTTTCTCTAAATTTATTGTTCTACATGTATTTGATAAAAAAAAATGGAATAAGTTTATATTTTTTGGTTTGGGTAAAAGTTATAGCGTTTACAAACTATGGTGCAAAAATTTGAATTTATGCACTTTGACTTTCTGAGCACCTGTCATGTTTCCTGAGGTTCTACAATGCCCAGACAGTAGAAACACCCCACAAATGACCCCATTTCAGAAAGTAGACACCCTAAGGTATTCGATGATGGGCATAGTGAGTTCATGGAAGTTTTTATTTTTTGTCACAAGTTAGCGGAAAATGATTTATTTTTTATTTATTTTTCTTACAAAGTCTCATATTCCACTAACTTGTGACAAAAAATAAAATTTTGCATGAACTCACCATACCCCTCACGGAATACCTTGGGGTGTCTTTTTTCCAAAATGGGGTCATTTGTGGGGTATTTATACTGCCCTGGCATTTTAGGGGACTTAAAGCGTGAGAAGTAGTTTGGAATCCAAATGCGTAAAAAATGCCCTGTAAAATCGTAAAGATACTCATTGGAATTTGGGCCCCTTTGCCCACCTAGGCTGCAAAAAAGCGTCACACATGTGGTATCGCCGTACTCAGAAGAAGGAGGGCAATGTGTTTTGGGGTGTATTTTTACATATACCCATGCTGAGCGAGATAAATATCTCTGTAAAAGACAACTTTTCCAATTTTTTTATACAAAGTTGTCATTTTACAGAGATATTTCTCTCACCCAGCATGGGTATATGTAAAAATACACCCTAAAACACATTGCCCTACTCCTCCTGAGTACGGAGATACCACATGTGTGACACTTTTTTGCAGCCTAGGTGCGCAAAGGGGCCCAAATTCCAATGAGTACCTTTTAGGAGGGCATTTTTACTCATTTGGATTCCAAACTACTTCTCACGCTTTAGGGCCCCTAAAATACCAGGGCAGTATAAATAACCCACAAGTGACCCCATTTTGGAAAGAAGACACCCCAAGGTATTCCATGAGGGGCATGGCGAGTTCATAGAATATTTTTTTTTGGCACAAGTTAGCGGAAAATTATATATTTTTTTTCTCTTACAAGGTCTCATATTCCACTAACTTGTGACTAGAGTTGAGCGAACACCTGGATGTTCGGGTTCGAGAAGTTCGGCCGAACATCCCGGAAATGTTCGGGTTCGGGATCCGAACCCGATCCGAACTTCGTCCCGAACCCGAACCCCATTGAAGTCAATGGGGACCCGAACTTTTCGGCACTAAAAAGGCTGTAAAACAGCCCAGGAAAGAGCTAGAGGGCTGCAAAAGGCAGCAACATGTAGGTAAATCCCCTGCAAACAAATGTGGATAGGGAAATGAATTAAAATAAAAATTAAATAAATAAAAATTAACCAAAATCAATTGGAGAGAGGTTCCATAGCAGAGAATCTGGCTTCCCGTCACCCACCACTGGAACAGTCCATTCTCAGATATTTAGGCCCCGGCACCCAGGCAGAGGAGAGAGGTCCCGTAACAGAGAATCTGTCTTCATGTCAGCAGAGAATTAGTCTGCATGTCATAGCAGAGAATGAGGCTTCACGTCAGCCACCACTGCAACAGTCCATTGGCATATATTTAGGCCCAGCACCCAGGCAGAGGAGGGAGGTCCCGTAACAGAGAATCTGTCTTCATGTCAGCAGAGAATTAGTCTGCATGTCATAGCAGAGAATGAGGCTTCACGTCAGCCACCACTGCAACAGTCCATTGGCATATATTTAGGCCCAGCACACACACAGGCAGAGGAGAGAGGTCCCGTAACAGAGAATCTGGCTTCATGTCAGCAGAGAATCAGTCTGCATGTCATAGCAGAGAATGAGGCTTCACGTCAGCCACCACTGCAACAGTCCATTGGCATATATTTAGGCCCAGCACACACACAGGCAGAGGAGAGAGGTCCCGTAACAGAGAATCTGGCTTCATGTCAGCAGAGAATCAGTCTGCATGTCATAGCAGAGAATGAGGCTTCACGTCAGCCACCACTGCAACAGTCCATTGGCATATATTTAGGCCCAGCACCCAGGCAGAGGAGGGAGGTCCCGTAACAGAGAATCTGTCTTCATGTCAGCAGAGAATTAGTCTGCATGTCATAGCAGAGAATGAGGCTTCACGTCAGCCACCACTGCAACAGTCCATTGGCATATATTTAGGCCCAGCACCCAGGCAGAGGAGGGAGGTCCCGTAACAGAGAATCTGTCTTCATGTCAGCAGAGAATTAGTCTGCATGTCATAGCAGAGAATGAGGCTTCACGTCAGCCACCACTGGAACAGTCCATTCTCAGATATTTAGGCCCCGGCACCCAGGCAGAGGAGAGAGGTCCCGTAACAGAGAATCTGTCTTCATGTCAGCAGAGAATTAGTCTGCATGTCATAGCAGAGAATGAGGCTTCACGTCAGCCACCACTGCAACAGTCCATTGGCATATATTTAGGCCCAGCACCCAGGCAGAGGAGAGAGGTCCCGTAACAGACAATCTGGCTTCATGTCAGCAGAGAATCAGTCTGCATGTCATAGCAGAGAATCAGGCTTCACGTCACCCACCACTGCAACAGTCCATTGTCATAAATTTAGGCCCAGCACTAGTGTTGAGCGGCATGTCCCATATTCGAATTCGCGAAATTTTGTGAATATTCGAAAGAATATTCGTAAAATATTCGCGATTATTCAAATTCGTTATTATTTCGCATATGCGATAATTCGAATTATCGCATAATACATATGCTATGCAAAATTCACATGTGCGCTAATGAAATCGCCTTACGAAGATTCGCAACTCAATTCAATCACTAATGTATGAATGCAATGCCCTTTGCCTCTGTTCTGGGACAAGTGTAGATATTCGCATGTGCGCTAATAAAATCGCCTTACGAAGATTCGCACCTCAATCACTTTCTAGGGAATGTGAGACTTTTGGGAATCAATCGAGATACAGTGGGGGGTGATGACAGTAGTTGACAGAGTACAGATCAATGTAATCTGTAAGGTGGAAAGTAAAATAAAAAATACGAATATTCGTAAATCGACTTTTACGAAGTTCTACGTATTCGCGAATATGGTGCTATACTATATGAATGCACAGGCCTTTGCCTCTCTGTTCTGGGGACAAGTGTAGATATTTGCATTTGCGTTAATAAAATCGCCTTACGAAGATTCGCAGCTCAATTCAATCACTAATGTATGAATGCAAAGCCCTTTGCCTCTGTTCTGGGACAAGTGTAGATATTCGCATGTGCGCTAATAAAATCGCCTTACGAAGATTCGCAACTCAATTCACTAATGTATGAATGCAAAGCCCTTTGCCTCTGTTCTGGGACGTGCCGATATTCGCATGTGCGCTAATAAAATCGCCTTACGAAGATTCGCGCCTCAATCACTTTCTAGGCAATGTGAGTAAGATCTGAGCTGTTGGACCTTTGGGAAACAATCAATTATATGTGTACTGTAATTTTGTGGGGGGGGGGGGGAAACAAAAAACGAATATTCGTTTTTACGAATATATAGCACTATATTCGAAATATTCGCGAAATCGCGAAGTTGCGATATTCGCGAAAAAAATTTGCTTTTCGAATATTCGCGCTCAACACTACCCAGCACCCAGGCAGAGGAGAGAGGTCCCGTAACAGAGAATCTGGCTTCATGTCAGCAGAGAATCAGTCTTCATATCATAGCAGAGAATCAGGCTTCACGTCACCCACCACTGTAAGAGTCAATTTTCATAAATTTAGGCCCAGAACCCAGGCAGAGGAGAAAGGTCCCGTAACAGACAATCTGGCTTCATGTCAGCAGAGAATCAGTCTTCATATCATAGCAGAGAATCAGGCTTCACGTCACCCACCACTGCAACAGTCAATTGTCATAAATTTAGGCCCAGCACCCAGGCAGAGGAGAGAGCTCCCGTAACAGAGGATCTGGCTTCATGTCAGCAGAGAATCAGTCTGCATGTCATAGCAGAGAATGAGGCTTCACGTCACCCACCACTGCAACAGTCCATTGGCATATATTTAGGCCTAGCACACAGGCAGAGGAGAGGTTCATTCAACTTTGGGTAGCCTCGCAATATAATGGTAAAATGAAAATAAAAATAGGATTGAATGAGGAAGTGCCCTGGAGTCCAATAATATATGGTTATGGGGAGGTAGTTAATGTCTAATCTGGACAAGGGACGGACAGGTCCTGTGGGATCCATGCCTGGTTCATTTTTATGAACGTCAGCTTGTCCACATTGGCTGTAGACAGGCGGCTGCGTTTGTCTGTAATGACGCCCCCTGCCGTGCTGAATACACGTTCAGACAAAACGCTGGCTGCCGGGCAGGCCAGCACCTCCAAGGCATAAAAGGCTAGCTCTGGCCACGTGGACAATTTAGAGACCCAGAAGTTGAATGGGGCCGAACCATCAGTCAGTACGTGGAGGGGTGTGCACACGTACTGTTCCACCATGTTAGTGAAATGTTGCCTCCTGCTAACACGTTGCGTATCAGGTGGTGGTGCAGTTAGCTGTGGCGTGTTGACAAAAGTTTTCCACATCTCTGCCATGCTAACCCTGCCCTCAGAGGAGCTGGCCGTGACACAGCTGCCTTGGCGACCTCTTGCTCCTCCTCTGCCTTGGCCTTGGGCTTCCACTTGTTCCCCTGTGACATTTGGGAATGCTCTCAGTAGCGTGTCTACCAACGTGCGCTTGTACTCGCGCATCTTCCTATCACGCTCCAGTGCAGGAAGTAAGGTGGGCACATTGTCTTTGTAGCGTGGATCCAGCAGGGTGGCAACCCAGTAGTCCGCACAGGTTAAAATGTGGGCAACTCTGCTGTCGTTGCGCAGGCACTGCAGCATGTAGTCGCTCATGTGTGCCAGGCTGCCCAGGGATAAGGACAAGCTGTCCTCTGTGGGAGGCGTATCGTCATCGTCCTGCCTTTCCCCCCAGCCACGCACCAGTGATGGACCCGAGCTGCGTTGGGTGCCACCCCGCTGTGACCATGCTTCATCCTCATCCTCCTCCACCTCCTCCTCATCCTCGTCCTCCTCGTCCTCCAGTAGTGGGCCCTGGCTGGCCACATTTGTACCTGGCCTCTGCTGTTGCCAAAAACCTCCCTCTGAGTCACTTCGAAGAGACTGGCCTGAAAGTGCTAAAAATGACCCCTCTTCCTCCTCCTCCTCCTCCTCCTCCTGGGCCACCTCCTCTTCCATCATCGCCCTAAGTGTTTTCTCAAGGAGACATAGAAGTGGTATTGTAACGCTGATAACGGCGTCATCGCCACTGGCCATGTTGGTGGAGTACTCGAAACAGCGCAACAGGGCACACAGGTCTCGCATGGAGGCCCAGTCATTGGTGGTGAAGTGGTGCTGTTCTGTAGTGCGACTGACCCGTGCGTGCTGCAGCTGAAACTCCACTATGGCCTGCTGCTGCTCGCACAGTCTGTCCAGCATGTGCAAGGTGGAGTTCCACCTGGTGGGCACGTCGCATATGAGGCGGTGAGCGGGAAGGCCGAAGTTACGCTGTAGCGCAGACAGGCGAGCAGCAGCAGGATGTGAACGCCGGAAGCGCGAACAGACGGCCCGCACTTTATGCAGCAGCTCTGACATGTCGGGGTAGTTGTGAATGAACTTCTGCACCACCAAATTCAGCACATGCGCCAAGCAAGGGATGTGCGTCAAATTGGCTAGTCCCAGAGCTGCAACGAGATTTCGCCCATTATCACACACCACCAGGCCGGGCTTGAGGCTCACCGGCAGCAACCACTCGTCGGTCTGTTGTTCTATACCCCGCCACAACTCCTGTGCGGTGTGGGGCCTGTCCCCCAAACATATGAGTTTCAGAATGGCCTGCTGACGTTTACCCCGGGCTGTGCTGAAGTTGGTGGTGAAGGTGTGTGGCTGACTGGATGAGCAGGTGGAAGAAGAGGAGGAGGAAGCCGAGAAGGAGGAGGTGGCAACAGGAGGCAAAGAATGTTGCCCTGCGATCCTTGGCGGCGGAAGGACGTGCGCCAAACAGCTCTCCGCCTGGGGCCCAGCTGCCACTACATTTACCCAGTGTGCAGTTAGGGAGATATAGCGTCCCTGGCCGTGCTTACTGGTCCACGTATCTGTGGTTAGGTGGACCTTGCTACAGATGGCGTTGCGCAGTGCACACTTGATTTTATGGGATACTTGGTTGTGCAGGGAAGGCACGGCTCTCTTGGAGAAGTAGTGCCGGCTGGGAACAACATACTGTGGGACAGCAAGCGACATGAGCTGTTTGAAGCTGTCTGTGTCCACCAGCCTAAATGACAGCATTTCATAGGCCAGTAGTTTAGAAATGCTGGCATTCAGGGCCAGGGATCGAGGGTGGCTAGGTGGGAATTTACGCTTTCTATCAAATGTTTGTGAGATGGAGAGCTGAACGCTGGCGTGTGACATGGTTGAGACGCTTGGTGACGGAGGTGGTGGTGGTGGTGGTGTTGGTGGTACATCCCCTGTTTGCTGGGCGGCAGGTGCCAACGTTCCTCCAGAGGCGGAGGAAGAGGCCGAGGCGGCAGCAGCAGAATAGGCCGAGGCGGCAGCAGCAGAAGAGGTAGCAGGGGGAGCCTGAGTGACTTCCTTGGTTTTAAGGTGTTTACTCCACTGCAGTTCATGCTTTGCATGCAGGTGCCTGGTCATGCAGGTTGTGCTCAGGTTCAGAACGTTAATGCCTCGCTTCAGGCTCTGATGGCACAGCGTGCAAACCACTCGGGTCTTGTCGTCAGCACATTGTTTGAAGAAGTGCCATGCCAGGGAACTCCTTGAAGCTGCCTTTGGGGTGCTCGGTCCCAGATGGCGGCGGTCAGTAGCAGGCGGAGTCTCTTGGCGGCGGGTGTTCTGCTTTTGCCCACTGCTCCCTCTTTTGCTACGCTGTTGGCTCGGTCTCACCACTGCCTCTTCCTCCGAACTGTGAAAGTCAGTGGCACGACCTTCATTCCATGTGGGGTCTAGGACCTCATCGTCCCCTGCATCGTCTTCCACCCAGTCTTGATCCCTGACCTCCTGTTCAGTCTGCACACTGCAGAAAGACGCAGCAGTTGGCACCTGTGTTTCGTCATCATCAGAGACATGCTGAGGTGGTATTCCCATGTCCTCATCATCAGGAAACATAAGTGGTTGTGCGTCAGTGCATTCTATGTCTTTCACCGCTGGGGAAGGGCTAGGTGGATGCCCTTGGGAAACCCTGCCAGCGGAGTCTTCAAACAGCATAAGAGACTGCTGCATAACTTGAGGCTGAGACAGTTTCCCTGGTATGCATGGGGGTGATGTGACAGACTGATGGGGTTGGTTTTCAGGCGCCATCTGTGCGCTTTCTGCAGAAGACTGGGTGGGAGATAATGTGAACGTGCTGGATCCACTGTCGGCCACCCAATTGACTAATGCCTGTACCTGCTCAGGCCTTACCATCCTTAGAACGGCATTGGGCCCCACCATATATCGCTGTAAATTCTGGCGGCTACTGGGACCTGAGGTAGTTGGTACACTAGGACGTGTGGATGTGGCAGAACGGCCACGTCCTCTCCCAGCACCAGAGGGTCCACTAACACCACCACGACCATGTCCACGTCCGCGTCCCTTACTAGATGTTTTTCTCATTGTTATGGTTCACCACAACAACAAATATATTATTTGGCCCAATGTATTGTATTCAAATTCAGCGGGATATAAATTTGAGGCCTAGTATTTAGGCGCTGGGTGACCGGTATGGATTTAGTGACAGAATTAGACTTGGAAATGCACAGAAGCGTGTGTGTGTGAAGTTATTCTGAATGACCCAATGTGCACCTTGAATATTATATACCCTTTTAGGGATAGATTTCAAATAGCTCTGATATAGCAGAAACCACTAAATTATGAAATTGCTAAATTGGGAATTGTACTTCAACCCAGAACAAAAAATGTGCTTTGACGGACACTAAATATCTTGCCCAGCAACAACAGTACAGCGGTGGGTAACGAGAGATTTAGAGGGAATTAAATTTGAGGCCTAGTATTTAGGCGCTGGGTCACCGGTATGGATTTAGTGACAGAATTAGACTTGGAAATACACAGTAGCGGGTGTGTGTGAAGTTATTCTGAATGACCCTATGTGCACCTTCAATATTATATACCCTTTTAGGGATAGATTTCAAATAGCTCTGATATAGCAGAAACCACTAAATTATGAAATTGCTAAATTGGGAATTGTACTTCAACCCAGAACAAAAAATGTGCTTTGACGGACACTAAATATCTTGCCCAGCAACAACAGTACAGCGGTGGGTAACGAGAGATTTAGAGGGAATTAAATTTGAGGCCTAGTATTTAGGCGCTGGGTCACCGGTATGGATTTAGTGACAGAATTAGACTTGGAAATGCACAGAAGTGTGTGTGTGAAGTTATTCTGAATGACCCAATGTGCACCTTCAATATTATATACCCTTTTTGGGATAGATTTCAAATAGCTCTGATATAGCAGGAACCACTAAATTATGAAATTGCTAAATTGGGAATTGTACTTCAACCCAGAACAAAAAATGTGCTTTGACGGGCACTAAATAACTTTCCCAGCTACAACAGGACAACGGTAACGAGAGATTTAGAGGGATTTAAATTTGAGGCCTAGTATTTAGGCGCTGGGTGACAGGTATGGGTTTAGTGACAGAATTAGACTTGGAAATACACAGTAGCGGGTGTGTGTGAAGTTATTCTGAATGACCCTATGTGCACCTTCAATATTATATACCCTTTTAGGGATAGATTTCAAATAGCTCTGATATAGCAGAAACCACTAAATTATGAAATTGCTAAATTGGGAATTGTACTTCAACCCAGAACAAAAAATGTGCTTTGACGGACACTAAATATCTTGCCCAGCAACAACAGTACAGCGGTGGGTAACGAGAGATTTAGAGGGAATTAAATTTGAGGCCTAGTATTTAGGCGCTGGGTCACCGGTATGGATTTAGTGACAGAATTAGACTTGGAAATGCACAGAAGCGTGTGTGTGAAGTTATTCTGAATGACCCTATGTGCACCTTCAATATTATATACCCTTTTTGGGATAGATTTCAAATAGCTCTGATATAGCAGGAACCACTAAATTATGAAATTGCTAAATTGGGAATTGTACTTCAACCCAGAACAAAAAATGTGCTTTGACGGACACTAAATATCTTGCCCAGCAACAACAGTACAGCGGTGGGTAACGAGAGATTTAGAGGGAATTAAATTTGAGGCCTAGTATTTAGGCGCTGGGTCACCGGTATGGATTTAGTGACAGAATTAGACTTGGAAATGCACAGAAGCGTGTGTGTGAAGTTATTCTGAATGACCCTATGTGCACCTTCAATATTATATACCCTTTTTGGGATAGATTTCAAATAGCTCTGATATAGCAGGAACCACTAAATTATGAAATTGCTAAATTGGGAATTGTACTTCAACCCAGAACAAAAAATGTGCTTTGACGGGCACTAAATAACTTTCCCAGCTACAACAGGACAACGGTAACGAGAGATTTAGAGGGATTTAAATTTGAGGCCTAGTATTTAGGCGCTGGGTGACAGGTATGGGTTTAGTGACAGAATTAGACTTGGAAATACACAGTAGCGGGTGTGTGTGAAGTTATTCTGAATGACCCTATGTGCACCTTCAATATTATATACCCTTTTAGGGATAGATTTCAAATAGCTCTGATATAGCAGAAACCACTAAATTATGAAATTGCTAAATTGGGAATTGTACTTCAACCCAGAACAAAAAATGTGCTTTGACGGACACTAAATATCTTGCCCAGCAACAACAGTACACCGGTGGGTAACGAGAGATTTAGAGGGAATTAAATTTGAGGCCTAGTATTTAGGCGCTGGGTCACCGGTATGGATTTAGTGACAGAATTAGACTTGGAAATACACAGTAGCGGGTGTGTGTGAAGTTATTCTGAATGACCCTATGTGCACCTTCAATATTATATACCCTTTTTGGGATAGATTTCAAATAGCTCTGATATAGCAGGAACCACTAAATTATGAAATTGCTAAATTGGGAATTGTACTTCAACCCAGAACAAAAAATGTGCTTTGACGGGCACTAAATAACTTTCCCAGCTACAACAGGACAACGGTAACGAGAGATTTAGAGGGATTTAAATTTGAGGCCTAGTATTTAGGCGCTGGGTGACAGGTATGGGTTTAGTGACAGAATTAGACTTGGAAATACACAGTAGCGGGTGTGTGTGAAGTTATTCTGAATGACCCTATGTGCACCTTCAATATTATATACCCTTTTAGGGATAGATTTCAAATAGCTCTGATATAGCAGAAACCACTAAATTATGAAATTGCTAAATTGGGAATTGTACTTCAACCCAGAACAAAAAATGTGCTTTGACGGACACTAAATATCTTGCCCAGCAACAACAGTACAGCGGTGGGTAACGAGAGATTTAGAGGGAATTAAATTTGAGGCCTAGTATTTAGGCGCTGGGTCACCGGTATGGATTTAGTGACAGAATTAGACTTGGAAATGCACAGAAGCGTGTGTGTGAAGTTATTCTGAATGACCCTATGTGCACCTTCAATATTATATACCCTTTTAGGGATAGATTTCAAATAGCTCTGATATAGCAGAAACCACTAAATTATGAAATTGCTAAATTGGGAATTGTACTTCAACCCAGAACAAAAAATGTGCTTTGACGGACACTAAATATCTTGCCCAGCAACAACAGTACAGCGGTGGGTAACGAGAGATTTAGAGGGAATTACATTTGAGGCCTAGTATTTAGGCGCTGGGTCACCGGTATGGATTTAGTGACAGAATTAGACTTGGAAATACACAGTAGCGGGTGTGTGTGAAGTTACTCTGAATGACCCTATGTGCACCTTCAATATTATATACCCTTTTTGGGATAGATTTCAAAGAGCTCTGATATAGCAGGAACCACTAAATTATGAAATTGCTAAATTGGGAATTGTATTTCAACCCAGAACAAGAAATGTGCTTGAACGGACACTAAATAACTCGCCCAGCTACAGCACTAGGGACAGATTTAGCTGGATATAAATTTGAGGCCTAGTATTTAGGCGCTGGGTGACCGGTATGGATTTAGTGACAGAATTAGACTGGGATATGGCCAAAAAATGAACAGACTATTGCTGGTTAAATGCACTTGGTGTGACAGCTTCACCCTGATGTAGGCTTTAGCCAAAAAACAACCACACCATTGAGGGTTAAATGCACTTGGTGACAGGCGCAGCTTGCCCCTGATTTTGTATATGGCCAAAAAATGAACAGACTATTGCTGGTTAAATGCACTTGGTGTGACAGCTTCACCCTGATGTAGGCTTTAGCCAAAAAACAACCACACCATTGAGGGTTAAATGCACTTGGTGACAGGCGCAGCTTGCCCCTGATTTTGTATATGGCCAAAAAATGAACAGACTATTGCTGGTTAAATGCACTTGGTGTGACAGCTTCACCCTGATGTAGGCTTTAGCCAAAAAACAACCACACCATTGAGGGTTAAATGCACTTGGTGACAGGCGCAGCTTGCCCCTGATTTTGTATATGGCCAAAAAATGAACAGACTATTGCTGGTTAAATGCACTTGGTGTCACAGCTTCACCCTGATGTAGGCTTTAGCCAAAAAACAACCACACCATTGAGGGTTAAATGCACTTGGTCGCAGCTTGTGCTGGCGCACCACAAGACACAAAATGGCCGCCGATCACCCCAGAAAAATGAGACTGACAAACGGTCTGTGCAGCCTAAAAACAGTGAGCAATTGAGGATCAGCAGCTCAATGATCCACAGCTGCAGATCGATCAGTTAATCAAGTCCTTTGGAGGAGTTAATCTGCCTAATCTCGCCCTACTGTCGCAGCCGCAACCTCTCCCTACGCTAATCAGAGCAGAGTGACGGGCGGCGCTATGTGACTCCAGCTTAAATAGAGGCTGGGTCACATGGTGCTCTGGCCAATCACAGCCATGCCAATAGTAGGCATGGCTGTGATGGCCTCTTGGGGCAAGTAGTATGACGCTTGTTGATTGGCTGCTTTGCAGCCTTTCAAAAAGCGCCAAGAAAGCGTCACAAAAGCGCGAAGAAAGCGACGAACACCGAACCCGAACCCGGACTTTTACGAAAATGTCCGGGTTCGGGTCCGTGTCACGGACACCCCAAAATTCGGTACGAACCCGAACTATACAGTTCGGGTTCGCTCATCCCTACTTGTGACAAAAAATAAAATTTTACATGAACTCACCATGCCCCTCACGAAATAACTCGGGGTGTCTTCTTTCCAAAATGGGGTCACTTGTGAGGTATTTATACTGCTCCTGGCATTTTAGGGGACCTAAAGCGTGAGAAGAAGTCTGGAATATAAATGTGGCACCTGAGGGGTTAATTGTGCAGATCACAGCCCCCTGTAAGAGATCGGGTGCTGCCAGGCAGCAGGGGTCAGTCATGTACACAGTTCTTAGTATATTCTAACTTGATTCGTCCCCATTTGAATGGGTCCGCAAACCGTTGTCCATCAAAAAAATAGGACAGGTCATTTTTTTGGACAGACAGGAAACACGGATCACGGACGCGGATGAACAACGGTGCATTTTCCGAGTTTTCAACAGACCCATTGAAAGTCAATGGGTCCGCAGAAAATCACGGAAAACGGAACAACGGACACGGATGCACACAACTGTCGTGTGCATGAGGCCTTATACAGTATATTCATCTTTGGTACTGATCTGCATGCTTTAGTTTTTAGTAAAGCTATCAGGCTAGTTTTACAGCTGCATTAAATGGGCATCTGTCAGCAGCTTTGTACCTATGAAACTGGCTAACCTGTTACATGTGCGCTTGGCAACTGAAGACATCTGTGTTGGTTCCATGTTCATATGTGCCCGCATTGCTGAGAAAAATGAAGTTATAATTTTGGCAAATTACCCTCTAGGAGCAATGGGGGCGTTGTTATTACACCTAGAGACTCTGCTCTCTCTGCGCCCACCAGGTATGATGACGGTTAAACTGTCTGGTCCTGTCAATAAAAGTTTGCAGAAGAAACGAGACGGTGAACTTTACGTCCAACGTATGGACCTTAAGAGGCGCACTGACACAACCGGTCGTAGACAGTATTAGGGTTTCAGCAATTTTTTTGCTTTATTCATAGACAACGCGTTTCGGGGTACTAGGTACTTTCGGGGTACTATAAAAGTTCGCAGTCAGACCCTCTTGGCTATAATGGGGTCCAACGGGAATCTGGCCAGTTTCTAGCTTGAGTGTTGAGTTTGCGTCCGGATCAGATTAGAGTGAAGATAGTATCCTCCAGGTCAGATTAGCTGAACCCTAGCATGCTATTCCTCTGCTGGAACAGCCTGCCAGATCAGTTAAGCACAGATATTGAAACTGGCCTTAGAGATGAGCAAATATCCTAAAATATGTTTTGGGTGTGATTTGGCACAATTGGACCATTTTGAGTGATTCATGCAGGAATAATAGCAACATTTTCGGGTTCACAGAAATTTGAATCTTTTCTGAAATTTGTAACAAATTTGTTCTGTGTAGGAAGATCTGGAGGAAGCGATATAATAGCTATGGTAACTTTGTCATTTATGGAGCCTCCTGGAATAGCTTTTTAAGCTCAATGCAAATGAATCAGAGACTAGCCATGCCAGGACCAGCTGTGATATTAACCAGAAAATCAATATGCACATATAGAGATGAAATTGGCTCTCGGCACAGTATAACATGATATTGCAATATGTTGTCTGTGGTACACTGGGGAAAAGTGACCGTATGGGCGGTGAAGGGGCTAAAAAGAAACAAATTAACAAAGAAAAGTCAGAAAGATACCTGTGACAAATGCTGACTTAAAGGAGCTGACCATATTGACTTCTCTGGGAGAGTTTTCTATTGTGACCTGTGCAGAGCTCATTGTACAATGTAATGCCGTGGGCTGCTATGACCAGTATTGAAGAAAGGCAGGGACACAACAAAGTCTCTTCGACACGGTTTATTGCTTGTTCCAGGCAACTTATAGTTCAGTTACAGCCGGATTGCAGCCAGGTCATTTAATCAGTCCACAGGCCAGTGCTTGCTTCACACGTGCCTTTCAGTGTGTGATCTGCAGCCTCTCACTCCACAGACACACCCTGCATTATGCTGCTGACTTTTAAACACAATCGTGGACATGAGCCATGTACAAAACCCGGAGGGAACCATGGGGAGCTCTTTTCTTACTCTTTTCTTACCATCTCTTTTCTTACTCTCAGTAAAAGCCAGGCCCGAATTAGCTGAAACCAGCTATGCTAGTGGACGCACAACGGCTTTTACACCACCAAGGCCGGGTACCTTGGTGGCATGTCTCAGGTGCACCACAGCAAACCTCGATATGCATCTTCTTAGTAGGTTTCTTGCACCATTCTTGGAGATACATACTGTCCTTCATATTTGAGGGCTGTCACTTCCTCACAACAAGGAAAGAGTACATAAGTAGATAAGCTATATAAGATATAATGTGGTAGACAGCCATGTGTTATAGCATGGCCGACAGATGCCCTACCTCATATTGCATATTTAGGCTAATGATTTTCTATTTACTTTTTATTATTCTGTATGAGATTTTTCAGTGTTATCTTATATTTAATCACACTTAGTAAATATATTTATTCACTTAGCCTGCGTAAGCCTATTCATTCTCAAATCTTTTGAATTCACGTTACACTTGGTGGCAGTGGTGGGATTTCAGGAAGTGACTATGCTTATTGTTGATAGAGAGGGTAGTTTGGACCCAGCACTCCGAATGGGAACCTGTGCATCCACGGGAATGTGATAATCTGCAGGCAGATTATTAGCAATTGTATTTGTTGTGCAAATCTGCTGGGATCTGTGAGTGGGGCTGTAGTAGATGAGGTAAAGTCTAGCAAGGTTCTTTTGGAGGTTGCATAAGCAGAATGTAATAAAAATCTGTAAGAACTTAGCAAGAGCTTGCAGATGGTGGACATCAGAGCTCCTTTGATTTTGAGGGGAGGGGGGGTTCTGATGAGTTGGAAAACAGAGCAATGTCAATATTTTAGTTTATGGCACTGGCAAGAGAGCCCAAGTGTCTACAATGATCAGAACGGCATTTGTGTTAATTGTTCAGAAATGAACTGTTTAAGTTTTGTTACCCTAATGCTATTTGTGTGTGTGTGTCCAAGTAGTAAAGAACTGTAGCGATAGCATTAGAGATTAGATATTGTTTTGTAACATAATGTCACAGACGTACCGAGACATGCGCACGTTCCCGTGACAGGAGGTGGCTGGAGATCTGTGAGACTGGCAACAAGTAGTTTGATCTGACATGTTTTCATTTTGGATCAAATGACGTCTGTGTCGTTTCTGGTGCTTGCCACACCTTCTTTCCCCAGGTGTGGCTATTCTGGTCATTTAACCTTCTTTATTTATTGTTGTTTATCCCACTATGCTATACGGTTTATAGCTTCTGTTGGACTTGTGGCTAGCTTGTGTTTGGTTCTCGGCTTAGTTCCTGGTGCTGCCAAAGCTTCATTGAAGATAAGTGTTTCCGTTCCATTTTGTTTTGATATATATATATGTGTGTGTTGCATTTCCCTGTTGTTTGTTATTAGGCCGAAGGGAGACTTCTGTTCGTTCTTCCCTTTGGAGGAACAGGTAGACTCAGTCCTGAAATTAGATCCAGGGTCCTACAGGGTGAGATAGGATTCTAGGTATGAACTTGCCTACCTTTGGTGCCTGTTCATACTGGTAGTCTGTTAGGACTGGAGTTAGACACTTCCTAGAGAGAACTCTATCTTCCTTTCCTAGTTTCCAGGTCTTATTCCGGTATCCCCTTTCCCTCCTATGCTCGGGGTGGTGTTTTCCTCCCTCACACGAGCATGACATATAAGCAGTAAAGGACGATAAGTGTGATAACATCAGTGACTGTTTGTCGGTTAATAATGAATAAGTATTGTACATAGTGTGTTTCAATAGATGTGTTTCTAGCACTAAGAATATGAAGGTGTTAGGAAAATATCTCTGTTTAAATAGTTCTGGTTTCTAATGAGAAGATATTTTGATGTTAAAGTTTAGAGTAAGTATTGTCTGGTAAATGTATGAAGTAAAAATGTTTAGAGAAGAAATATGTATTTAAAGAACACCCTACCTTTAAAAAAGGGTTGGTGTGTCTAGAATGCTAAGGGATATAGATGCACACAGATAATGGTATTTTATGGTCCAATCCCCCTTCTAGTCTGATTGTATAGCTCTGTTTTAGGCTACTTTGACAGTAGCGTTTTAGTTTTCCGGTATTGAGATCCATCATAGGGGCTCAATACCGGAAAAAAAAAGTTTTCATTGTCAATGGGGACAAAACGGAACTGAACAGAATGGAATGCTCCAAAATGCATTCCGTTCCGTTTAGTTGCGATCCCATACCAGAGAGCAAACCGCAACATGTTGTATTTTGCTTTCCGTCCTGGAATGCGGATCAAGATGTCATGACCCACAATGCAAGTTAAAGGGGATGGATCTGTTTTCTCTGCCACAATCTGCCACAATAGAAAACGGATCCATCCTCTAGTGACTTTCAATGGAGTTTATGACGGATTCGTCTTGGCAATTTTAAAGATAATACAACCAGATCCGTTCATAATGGATGCAGATGGTTGTATTATCAGTAACGGAAGTGTTTTTGCTGAACCCTGCCATATCCAGTAAAAGTGCTAGTGTGAAAGTAGCCTTATCTATTTGCTGAAGTCTCAGGAAAGTTGGATGAGTGCTTAAGAGATAGGAATCAGGAAAAGGGGGGCTGACTGCAGCGGTGGGCTGATCCATCTCCCAGCCTTAACAGGGAACACCTTTGCAAAGCCCAAACATTCCTTAGATAAGAGATGTTGGATTCTGTGCAATGCAAATGCGACTGTGAAGAACGGAGTGGGTATGAGGAGTAAGACAAATAGAGTCTAAGATTGTTGAAATGTTATGATGTGTTTTAGTAGAAAATTATTTAATAATTTCTTTTTTTCCAAGATTGTAACGTGTGAACCCATCCTTAATGAAAAATAATTATATATGTGCATTGAGTATAAGAATATGCTGTCTTGTTATAAGCTTTTGATTATAAGGTAAAGACCAGACGATCTTGGCAAGTAATTGCGGAAATAGACAACAGAGATTATCAGCAATTCTGTGTGTGGGGTGTGTATCTGTTTCCAGAAAAGCTATGTGACTATACAGTTTCAGGAATATCAGACAGATGAAAGTTTTGTAGCTGAGAACTAGAGATAAGCGAATTTCAAAAAAATTTGATTCGTCCGGTTTACCGAATTTCCCGAAAACATTCGGTTTCTAGCCGAAATTATTCATGGCAAATCGCGTTAAAAACGGCTATTTCCTGGCTACAGAGAGCCTTTATAGTTGTGTAGAATACTGTGCCTTCCAGTAACACGCATCGGGTGTCTGCTGTGGTAGTAAAATAATACTGTGAGTCATAATGACATGTGTAACGGTTGCGTACACACACAGGGGGGAGGGAAGTGACCACTGCGCTCCAACCTCACCCCTGGCCCTGCCTACTTGCCTTGCAAGTCCTAATGACAGGGGACAACTGGACGGCAATCCCTAGCTTGGAATAAGTGCAGGGAGAACGGACCAGACAAACAACAGAATGTGAACAATACCAATAATGAGTCAATACCAGGAGAGCAACGAAGTACAAATGGAGCAAGCAGAGAATAGTCTGGAGAAGCCGGGGTCATAAATACCAGGAGAGTCGTGAAGTTCCAAAGGAGTCAGCAGAGGATTGTCAGGACGAACCCGGGGTCAGAATTACAGGAGAGTAGCAAAGTGCACAAGGAGCAGGCAGAGGATTGTCAGGAGTTCAGCAGAAGGTAAGTACGCCAGGTAAGACAAAATAACAGGTGGAACCTAAATAACAGGCAACCTGTGGCCAGCAGGCTGCCTGTTGAAATACTGAGTAGCAGGGGTCATGTGACGTGGCCAGCATCACATGACTGACCCTGCTGCATAGGGCTGAGCACTGAGTGCCCAGCTTGGTGCTCAGGCTTATCCTGGTTGCTGGGGGAAACGAGGATGCCGGCCACGCTGAGGAGAGCGAGTGCATCGCCAGCTCCCCGTGACAACATGCAGATGACAAGCGTCGCTCTTAGAATCACTGCACACTTTACTTAATTTGGCAGTTACGGGGGCCAAAACTGAACAAATAATTCAAGTGTGAACTCTGCCTTACAGGTCAATGTTAGCGCCAGGTATAAAGTACCATGCAGAGTCCCAAGATCCTACTATAGTGTGTAAGAGAGCACTCCTTTTGCACCAATTCACTGATTCCACATAGACTTCTACAGAACATGTTCTATTAAAAACACTTATACAAGTAGAGCCCCCCCGACAGAGTGGAGAGGGTGTCAGCAGTAAGTTTTCGTTGACATCACTGATTATTTTGCCCTTCCTCTGATCCGTCAGAACAATAACCACTCAAAAAATGGATCCTGTCTGCGGAGCATCGGCCTTCAATCGGTCAGCATTTGGTCAGTAATCCATCAGTATTGCTAATGCCCAAAAAAACAGGAGTGGATCCAAAACAGAGATGACACGTGAATGGAATATTTGTATGTCTTCTGTGTTTTGTAAACACTCCTGCTGTTGGCTACCAAATCATAAGCAAATTCTGATGCAAAATAGGGACCATGTCATGCAGGCCTTACAACTGTTACATAAACAGGATCCGTTGTACGTTTCATTTTTCCTTCCTTCTGACAGATCAGAAGAAGGGTCAAATAAATGATGATGTCAGCCAGGCCAAAAGGCAAAATAGTGGCCCAGTCATGAAGTGGGGAGAGTGGGAACAGCATGAGAAGTCCAAAGAGTGGCCCTATGACATAGTGGTGAGGTGGCAGCAGCATGAGAAAACCACAGAGTGGCACAATGACAGAGAGTGGAGATGGCGGCAGCAGCAGCATCAGGAGGCCACAAGGTGGCACAATGACAGTGTGGAGGTGGCAGCATCAGGAGACCTGGGTGGTGAGGTGGAAGCAGCATCAGGAGACCAAAGAGTGACCCGTTAACAGAGTGGGGAGGTGGGTGTCAATACCAGTACCAGCTGAAGATGGTGGGTGAAAGAAGGAGCACTTGGCATCAGATGGGTGGCATCAGGCGGCTAAAAGCATCAGAACAGTAGCTGAGGCAGGCAGCCAGAAGAAACTAGTCTCTTTTGTCAAAGTGTTGGTGTGGCAACATGGATGAGCTAGTCTGATGCATCTGGAATTGCTGGGTGGAAATCCTGGCTGATCCATAACTGATTTATCTTGACAAAGGTCAGTCTTTCCACATTTTAGGTGGACAGGCGTTCTTCATGGGGTCACTATGGCCTCCGCTGCACTAAAAACCTGCTCTGATGCCACACTACTGGTTGGGCAAGACAGCTTTTCCAGGGCAAACTAGGCCAGTTGCGGCCACAAATCCAGTTTCGCTGCCCAGTAGTCCAGCAGATCTTCAATGTTGGTTGGCAGGGTGCTGTCCACGTATGCCACCACCTGCTGGTTCAAGTCCTGCTCCTGGTCTAGCTGCAGCTGTTGGTAAATAGTTTCTTCACTAGGCAGGTGAAGAAAGCTGCTCATCAGCAACTCTAGACTCAAGTTGCTGCTGATGGAGCTGGAACTACTTCTAACCCCCCACCCTGCCACAGCAGCCATGGCAGAGGAACATGAACACATAGGGCCCCCCCTGTCAGACCTGCAAGAGGATAACCAATGGCGCAAATAGGCAGCGGCCAACTGACTATATAGGATGTCTATGTAGTAATTCAGTTTGTCCTCCTGCTCAGCAGGTGTAAACAAGGACCCAATTTTGGACCGGTAGTGAGGATGCAACAAGGTGGAGAGCCAGAAGTCATCCCTCTGTCGAATGGTGTCAATTCGGCTGTTACTACGCAAGCAAGTGAGCATGCATCGGGCCATTTGTGCAAGTGACTCGGAGGGACTCCCTGCCTCCATCTCCACTGCATACTGCCGCGGGGTGTCTGGGTCATCTGCCTTGTCTTCCTTATCGCCCTGTAGCTCTTCTGGCTGCTACTGCTCTTCCTCTCCTGTCACCTGTGTATAAAAAACACCCATTTCGCTACACATTGCTTGTGCTCCAATGTCCTTCTCCTCCTCCTCCTCCAGTTCAGCTCCCACAGGGCTCATGTGACAGTGAGATCTAGGAGCCACGTCTCCAGTCCCCTGACCAGCCAAATTTACCAGCATCTGTTCCAGGACATGAAGCAGTGGAATTACGTTGTTCATCCCGTAGTGCTGGCGACTGACAAATAACGTGGCCTATTCAAAGGGCCTAAGCAAATGGCAGGTTTTACGCATGAGCTGCCACTGGCTGACATCGAAGTTACACAGGGGAGTACTCCTGTACTCTTGGATCATGAGGAAATCGTTGATGGCCTTTCTCTATTCGCATAGTCGGTCCAACATATGGAGGGTGGAATTCCAACAGGCATATCAGCCTATGTTGGGGAGGCCGTTCTGCCGCTGCAGCTCAAAGATGGTGTGCTTTGCAATGTATGATTGGCTGAAGTGCATGCAAAGTTTCCTGGCCATTTTTAGGATGTCTTGCAGATGGGTGGAAGATTTCAGGGACTGCTTGACAACCAGATTGAACACATGTCCCATGCAGGGCAAACAAGGTGCAGAACAGCGTGACACTGCCGTGCCCTGCACATGTGGTATGCTGGAGCGGCACTAAGCTTCGTCAGGAGGAGTGGTCTAACCGGAGATTCAAAATTCACTGAACAGAGGGTAGTTAACGTTCCACTCTCTAACTAAATATCACTGAATGACAGAACGTTGAAAAGAAATGATAAAATCACCTTTATTGAATATTATTAAAATATATAAGGAGGGACAACACAAATTGTAATTAATTAATGGACGACTAACCACACCTGAGAGACCAGTTCAGAAGTGAGTCTGATGTACTGAACAGGTGTGTCGCTGAGAATCAGTGTAACTGGACATCCACATGTGAAACCGCAAGTCAACCATATACACCACTTAGAACTATGACCACACTATAGACATTAACAAGTGGTAGTTATAGCACCTCTAATAAACCAGTCCGGTTACAAAAGGTCAACACCGCTGGCTAAGTGTGGTCACAGTACTACCTGCTGGTGCAAACGGCTAATAACACTGACATATAGGCTGCAATTCTGGCTGTAGGTACCCTACCAAAAGAGACTCTCTGCCCTATGTCCTATAGGAGATTGATAAACATCTGCTCACATCCTGGAATGCATCCACATTACAGTGACGGGATGCACCCAGTATCTGAGATGTGAGCACGAATCAATCTCCCATTAAATGTCTAGCATCTAAGCCCCCAGGCCTGCTCTATGCATTTCACCCTAAATTGGGATCCTCAGGAGCATTAAGATATCTGGACTGCAGGCAAACATGAACGCCAACCGCCTCGTGTTCTGCGGAAGCTGTGCTAGAATGGCCGTACGCGGTCGCTAAGATACTCAGGGTATGCAGAGGAGGCACCTCCCCTAGGTTGGATCGAGCCCCTGGGGCGGCCAATAGAGTGGAGGGAGCGTGGCTAACCGCAACTCAACCCCGCCCACACTGCCCGCCACTGAATGGAGCGATGCCAGCTGGAGTGTCACGATACTGGTGTAACAGAACTGAAATCCGATGGCCAGGACTTGGGAGCAGAGTATATATAGTACGGATGTAGCAGAACCCACGTTATTGTGCCCCGCACAGATGAGGCAGAGTCTGTAGACGAGAACCGAGGTCAGGATTAGCAGAAGTCAGGGCAGGCGGTAAGCTGGCAGGAAGGTAAACGAGCAGAAGGTCAGGGCAGGCGGCAAGCAGGTACGAAGGTCCAAGAACAGTCCGGGTCAGCAACAGGAGGTAGCAGGGAGAACCACTAGGGCACAGAACACACGGAGGAGTGAGTTCCAGCAAGAGGATTGCGGACTAAAAGCCAAACACAATACTCCAGCAAAGACAGGAAGGTCTGGCCAGTTTAAAAAGGAACAGGAACAGGAAGTGAGATGGCAACCAGGAAACACATAATCCACCATCTTGACTGAGGGCAAACCTGAGGGCAAAGTAAACTATATCAGGGTGGTTTCTGACATGGAGTGTCAAAACACTCCCAAGATAACCGGGGACCAAATGGCGGTATTTCATACTGCGGCAGCACGACAAGGATGGTAATCAAGGAGAGTTAGGTACACTGAAAGAGAAAATTGATACTGTCCATGCACCGAAATTGCGATAGCTGATTTTCTTACTGTCATAACTTTCATATTAGGACTGCGCTGAGGCAAGCTTTAAGGATTTATCTATGAATACATGAATGTAGGAGCGTATCTTAAACCGTAGGGAGGTTTGGAAACCTCAAATCCATTAAGGCATGAGGGATATCACTAGTGAGGATGGTGATGTGTGACAAGAGGGAATACACACACTGTTCCATTGATTTACAGGAAGTGCACATATGAAATGTGCTCATTCAGACCCCGCGGTCGAACCGTTCTCAGTCTTAATATCCATTGCGCCTCCTTCTGTAATATTTTTCTGCCAAAGTCACCCCCTCTTGGCGACCTTCTCACAACTTCAATCCCTTGAAATTTAATTGCATTCCTATCATCCTTATGTAGGGAGGCTACATGTCGCGCAATTGCCATATCAGCAGCCTTGCGGATGTCACCAAGGTGCTCTCCAATTCTTCTCCGGAATTCGCAAAACGTCTTTCCAACATATTGTTTGCCACATTTACATGTGGCCAAGTACACCAGCCCTTTAGTTCTGCAGTTCACAAAAGGTCTAAGGTCAAAAGTCCTGCGAGTAACTGTACTCGTGAATTCATTGCCCAGTAATATGGCACTGCACACCACGCATCCCCCACATCGAAATGTACCTTTGAGATCAGTACTGAGCCAGGTAGTTCTCATAGGAGCTTGACTAAAAAACTGTGCACCAGGTGATCCTTCAAATTACGCCCACGGCGATACGTGATCGCCGGTCTATCTTCAAGGAGATGTCCCACATCAGATTTCAATATTCCCCAGAACTGTGTAAGGAAATCTCTAATCTCCTAATCTGCCTCATCATATGTAGCAATGATGCGGAGCTTGTCATTCTCCATTGATGTCACTTTGTAGATATTCTCTGCGCCTAAACCTATGTTGCAGATCTTTAGATGCAACATGGTAGTCACTTACTCTGGAACAATTATGGCACAGTCCTAAATATTGACCCTTGGGAATACCTCTTTTCAGGGACGTAGGATGACCACTTTCCCAACACAGGAGACTATTGGTAGCTGTTTCTTTACGGAACAGCAAAGTCCCCACATTGCCCTCTTTATCCTTATAAATGGTAAGGTCCAGGAAGACAATCTGATGTTCATGGATCTCTGATGTAAAAAACAGTCCCAAGTCGTTTTTATTTAAATCCTCTACAAACTTATCAAAGTCAGTTTTACTCCCTGACCAAAGAATGAGGATGTCATCTATATAGCATAGCCACAGGCTAATATAGTCAGTCCACTCATTACCCTCATCTGGAAATTCCACTTCCTGTTCCCACCAGGCCAGGTAGAGGTTGATGAACGTGGGCGCACATGGGCTACCCATCGCCACCCCCCTGAGCTGGTGGTACTTGCAACGATCAAACAGGAACATGTTATTTTCCAAGACGAAATGGAGAAATTTGCTGACAACTCAGACTTTGCACGCAATGAATTGATCCTGCAGCAGACGATTGAGCACTTTACGGCTCAATTGAAGGCACAAAAACATTCCCAATTTCTGAGGGATACCTCAGACTTTAGGGAGGGTCGTGTCTTGGAGTTTGGGACCAGGACAGCTAAGTCGCTTGAGATTGAAACGGAACCTTCCTCTTCTGAGGTTTGAAGGAGCCTCTCACCCCTCCTCCCAATACCCAATTTTTCAATCATCTAGGGGGAGGCCAAGAAATAGAGGGGGCAGGGGTAGGAGACAAAGACAACGTGTTTTTATTTTTTTTAGGGACACCACCTATACGAACATTCGGGTTGAGGGACAGAAAAAAACAATGATGCATCAGGAGAATACATTGAGGGGTATGGAGCAAAAGCAATACACAGCACATACACCCACTAACTCTGATGTGCTACATATTATCAATCTATCAGATAGAACCCTCTCAGAGACAGAAACCCAATTGTTGAGGAAAGGCCTCACTTTTGTTCCTACGTGTGCCTTTGACTCCTTTGAATGGGTTAAGGACTTGACCCTGTTCATACTTAAACTCAAGTGGAGGAAATTTTTCAATACGCATGATAAACAGAAATGCTTAGAGCTGGGGATTGATATGCAGGAATTTTCAGATGTGTGCCTCCTGGCGGATTTAATTGAAGAAGGGAGTAGGGGTCTAGGTGAGGGTCCCTTTACAGATCTCAAGACCCCCTCAACAAAGAATCCGCCATTGGGGGAGGGCACACCTTTGGATATATTTCTTAATGTTGTCACAGATCAGCTAAAATCAATGGAGAATTATAGGAGAGGCACTGTGAACTTTACAAAAGGGGAGATGGAGGTGCTACTTTCCCTAGAAAGGGATGCGTCTATTGTCATCAAGCCCTCGGATAAGGGGGATAATATTGTGGTTATGAATTATGAACAATATCAAACAATGTGCCTCAATATTCTCAAAGATGATAAATGCTATCACGTCTTGGAGAGTAATCTGTCTGGGATCCTTTGGGATAAACTCAAAAGGATACTAATCACAGCACGCGTTAGTAGGTTGATCAGTGAAGTGAAATTTGGTTTCCTGCTTCCTAAATATCCCCAAACTCCTTGCTTTTATGGTATCCTGAAGGTCCACAAGGGCCTATCACCATTAAAGGGTAGACCTATCGTCTCTGGTATGGGCAGTCTCACCCATGGTATAAGCACGTACGTTGACAAGATACTGTGACCATTTGTATTGGGCCTCCCGTCATACGTGCGTGACTCATTGGAGGTCATAAAAAGACTTGAGGGGGTCCAGACAGATAGCAGAACCATGTTGGCCAGTTTGGATGTGGAGGCGCTGTATAGCTCCATGCCCCATGAGGAGGGGTAGGGAGTTGTGGCGTCTTTCCTGCACCAACGTGGTACGCATTTATGGCAACATAATGGGTTCATTATGGATCTTCTCCATTTTGTCTTGGAAAATAACGTGTTTCTGTTTGATCGTCGCATGTACCACCAGCTCAGGGGGTGGCGATGGGTAGCCCATGCGCACCCCACATTTACTAACCTCTACCTGGACTGGTGGGAACGGAAAGTGGTATTTCCAGATGAGGGTAATGAGTGGACTGACTATATTAGCCTGTGGCTACGCTATATAGATGACGTCCTCATTCATTTTGACTGTTTTTTATATCCGAGATCCATGAACATCAGATTGCCTTCCTGGACCTTACCATTTCTAAGGATAGAGAGGGCAATGTGGGGACTCGGCTGTTCCGTAAAGAAACAGCTACCAATAGTTTCCTGCGTTGGGACAGTTGTCATCCTACGTCCCTGAAAAGAGGTATTCCCAAGGGTCAATATTTAAGACTATGCCGTAATTGTTCCAGAGTGAGTGACTACCGTGTTGCATCTAAAGATCTGCAACATAGGTTTAGGCGCAGAGGATATGTACAAAATGTCCTATCTGGGGCATACCAACATTCCCTAGCCATGGATCGGAATACATTGTTGTCTCCCAAAGTGACATTAATGGAGAATGACAAGCTCCGCGTCATTGCTAGATATGATGAGGCACATGAGGAGGTTAGAGATGTCTTTACACAAATCTGGGGAATATTGAAATCTGACCCGGATGTGGGACATCTCATTGAAGATAGACCGGGGACGTATGGCCGTTGGCGTAATTTGAAGGATTGTCTGGTACACCATTTTTTTTTTTAACTCCTATGAGTACTACCTGGCTCAGTACTGATCTTAAAGGTACATTTCGATGTTGTGGATGTGTGGCGTGCAGTGCCATATTATTGGGCAATGAATTCACGAGTACAGTTATACGCAGGACCTTTGACATTAGATCTTTTGTGAACTGCAGAACTAAGGGGAAAAAAAACTACAAATAATTGCCATACCGCTTATAAACAAATATCCCTTTATTGCATGATTGCATATGACTTACAAACATTTATTGATGGGCGATTTGTGAACTTGTTATCCGCTGTGTTTGTCCTCCAGTTGATGCCGCCTTCTTTTCCCTGCATCTATGTCTTTTAATCATGTTTGTAAGTCCTATGCAATCATGCAATAAAGTGATATTTATTTATCGGTCTGGCAAATATTTGTAGGTTTTTTGTTATGGTGTGTGCCATAGGCTTATACTGGTAACTACTTTAATTAGTACAGGATTCTTTGGGGCATATTAGTATTATGCAGAACTAAGGGGCTGGTGTACTTGGCCACATGGAAATGTGGCAAACAATATGTAGGAAAGACGTTTCGCGAATTCCAGAGAAGAATTGGAGAGCACCTTGGTGACATCCGTAAGGATGCTGATGCGCGACATGTAGCCTCCCTACATAAGGATGATAGGAATGCGATCAAATTTCAAGGGATTGAAGTTGTGAGAAAGTTGCCAAGAGGGGGTGACTTTGACAGAAAATTATTACAGAAGGAGGCGCAATGGATATTAAGACTGCGAACGGTTCAACCGCGGGGTCTGAATGAGCACATCTCATATGTGCACTTCCTGTAAATCAATGGAGTAGTGTGTGTATTCCCTCTTGTCACACATTATCATCCCCACTAGTGATATCTGTCATGGAACCATGAACCAGACGTACAACAAGAGATAGTGGAAATAAGAAGGCTTTATTGAAAATCAAGCTGTAAGCAAAAGTCCAAACGGATGGCTAAACCGAAGCAGGGTCTTGCGTAGACAGAGGTCAGGAACCAGAAGGGTAGTCAGACGAAGCCTGGATCAGGAACCAGCAGGGTAGTCAGACGAAGCCAGGATCAGGAACCAACGAGGTAGTCAGACGAGGCCAGGATCAGGAACCAGAAGCAGCAGCAGTCTTGGAAGCAAGTGAACACAGGAGGACCAAGCAAGGAACTGAAGCCACAGACCTCCTATACAGTCATGTGAAAAAATTAGGACACCCTTTGAAAGCATGTGGTTTTTTGTAACATTTTTAATAAAAGGTTATTTCATCTCCGTTTCAACAATACAGAGAGATTAAAGTAATCCGACTAAACAAAGAAAACTGAAGAAAAGTCTTTTCAAGATCTTCTGTAAATGTCATTCTACAAAAATGCCTATTCTAACTGAGGAAAAAGATAGGACACCCTTGCCCCTAATAGCGAGTGTTACCTCCTTTGGCTGAAATAACTGCAGTGAGACGGTTCTTGTAGCCATCTACCAGTCTTCGACATCGGTCTGAGGAAATTTTACCCCACTCCTCAATGCAGAACTTTTTCAGCTGTGAGATGTTTGAGGGGTTTCTTGCACGTACAGCCCTTTTCAAGTCACCCCACAGCATCTCAATGGGATTCAAATCTGGACTTTGACTTGGCCATTCCAGGACTCTCCATTTCTTCTTTTTCAGCCAATCTTTGGTTGATTTACTAGTATGTTTTGGGTCATTGTCATGTTGCATGGTCCAGTTCCGCTTCAGCTTTAATTTTCTAACTGATGGTCTCACATGTTCTTCAAGCACCTTCTGATACACAGTAGAATTCATCGTGGATTCTATGATGGTGAGCTGACCAGGTCCTGCTGCAGCAAAGCAGCCCCAAACCATGACACTTCCACCTCCATGCTTCACAGTTGGTATGAGGTTCTTTTCTTGGAATGCTGTGTTTGGTTTACGCCAAACATGTCCTCTGCTGTTGTGTCCAAATAATTCAATTTTGGACTCATCTGTCCAAAGAACATTATTCCAGAAGTCCTGGTCTTTGTCAACTTTATCTCTGGCAAATGTCAGTCTGGCCTCGATGTTTCTCTTGGAAAGCAAAGGTTTCCTCCTTGCACACCTCCCATGCAAGTTAAACTTGTACAGTCTCTTTCTGATTGTAGAGGCATGTACTTCTACATCAACAGTAGCCAGAGCCTGCTGTAGTTCTCGAGATGACACTTTAGGGTTTTTGGAGACCTCTTTTAGCATCTTGCGGTCTGCTCTTGGGGTGAACTTGCTGGGGCGACCAGTCCTGGGCATGTTGGCAGTTGTTTTGAAAGCCCTCCACTTGTAGACTATCTTCCGGACAGTGGAATGGCTGATTTCAAAATCTTTTGAGATCTTTTTAAATCCCTTCCCAGACTCATAGGCTGCTACAATCTTTTTTCTGAAGTCCTCTGACAGCTCTTTTGCTCTCACCATGGTGCTCACTCTCACTTCAACAGTCAGGAGCACACCAAACTAAATGTCTGAGGTTTAAATAGGGCAAGCCTCATTCAACATGCAGAGTAACGATCTACTAATTATGTGCACCTGGTGTGATATACCTGTGTGAGATCTGAGCCAATTTAAGAGGGAATACATGTGAGGGTGTCCTATCTTTTTCCTCAGTTAGAATAGGCATTTTTGTAGAATGACATTTACAGAAGATCTTGAAAAGACTTTTCTTCAGTTTTCTTTGTTTAGTCGGATTACTTTAATCTCTCTGTATTGTTGAAACGGAGATGAAATAACCTTTTATTAAAAATGTTACAAAAAACCACATGCTTTCAAAGGGTGTCCTAATTTTTTCACATGACTGTATATATGAGCTAGGAATCCAGCTCCTCCCAGTGGGAAAGAGAAGCCGCAGGGTGTGAGGCTACAAGAAACCCAGAAACCAAGATGGCCGCCAGCACATGTCAAACGAAGGAGAACAGTGAGAAGGTAAGACCATGACAGTACCTCCCCCTCAAGGGCCCCTCCTCCGCGGAGTAAGGAACGGTTTCTGAGGGAAGCGTGCGTGGAAGGCTCGGAGCAAAACAGGAGCATGGACATCTGCGGAGGGAACCCAGGAACGCTCCTCTGGACCATAACCACGCCAATGGACCAAAAACTGCAACCGACCGCGGACCAGGCGTGAGTCCAGGATATTGCTCACCTCATATTCCTCACGATTGCCCACTTGGACCGGACGGGGCCGAGGAACCGAGGAAGTGAAACGATTACACACCAATGGCTTCAACAGGGAGACATGAAACACGTTGGAGATCCGCATGCCAGGAGGAAGCGCAAGGGCATAGGCTACCGGGTTTACCCTGCGAAGCACTCGGAAGGGACCAACAAAGCGAGGCGCCAGCTTGGGAGTGGGCACTCGAAGGTTGAGGTTGCGGGTGGACAACCATACACGGTCTCCGACCTGGTAGGAAGGAGCGGGCGCTCGTCTGCGATCAGCCTGGAGTCTCTGGCGCTGCGCAGAGACCTCAAGGGACCTCTGGATCTGTACCCAAGAAGCACGTAGGACGGAAAGGTGATCCTCCACAGCCGGAATATCCTGGGGAGAGAATACCTCCGGTAACACGGCAGGTTGGAACCCATAATTGGCCATGAAGGGAGACGTCCCAGAGGAAGAGTTCACCGCCGTGTTCCTGGCAAACTCAGCCCAAGGCAGGAGGTCAACCCAATTGTCTTGGTGATCGGAGACATAGCAACGAAGGAATTGCTCCAAGGCCTGATTGGATCGTTCTGCGGCCCCATTGGACTGAGGGTGGTAGGCCGAGGAGAAAGAGAGATGAATCCCCAACTGGGAGCAAAAGGCGCGCCAGAACCTGGACACAAACTGACTCCCCCGATCCGACACAATCTCCTTGGGCAAACCGTGCAACCGGAAGACCTCCCTGGCGAAAATCGTGGCCAACTCTTGTGCAGAGGGTAACTTCTTGAGAGGAACACAGTGGCACATTTTGGAAAACCGATCCACAATCATGAGAATGACCGTATGGCCTCGGGATGCAGGGAGGTCCACAATGAAATCCATCCCCAGGTGTGACCATGGGCGCTCCCCGGTGGCTATGGGTTGCAAAAGGCCCAACGGAAGGTGCCGAGGGGACTTACTCTGGGCACAAACGGAGCATGCCGCTACATATGCGGCGATGTCGGAACGTAGAGAAGGCCACCAGAACAGACGTGAAACAGCCCAGGACAGCTGATTCTTTCCAGGATGCCCCGCGGCCTTGGAGTTATGGTAGGTTCGCAACAACCGAGTGCGCAACTCCTCAGGCACAAAACACCTGCCGTTGGGTCTCCCAGAGGGAGCACCAGATTGAGCCGCCAAAATCTGCTCACCCAGGGGAGAGGTCAGGCTGGTGCGAATGGCGGCCAGGATCTGATTCGGAGGTATGACCGAAGTCGGAATCGACTCCTCCCCGGACAGCTCGGAGTACTGCCGTGATAAGGCATCCGCTCTGATGTTCTTGGAACCGGGTAGGTAGGAGACCACGTAATTAAAACGTGACAAGAACAGAGCCCATCTGGCCTGACGTGGTGTCAATCTCTTGGCCTCAGAAAGGTAGGTCAGATTCTTGTGGTCCGTCAGGATGAGAACCGGAACCACCGAACCCTCGAGCAAGTGCCTCCATTCTTTAAGGGCCTGCACGATGGCCAATAACTCCCTGTCACCAATCTGATAGTTGCACTCCGCGGAAGACAGTTTCCGGGAGTAAAACCCACAAGGAAGCAGAGGACCCTCTGGTGTTCTACGCTGAGACAGAAGGGCGCCTACTCCCGTCTCAGACGCGTCCACCTCGAGGACAAAGGGCAACCCAGGGTTGGGATGCGACAGAATCGGAGCCGACACAAAGGCGGACTTTAGAGCCTCAAAAGCTCGGATGGCCTCGAGCGGCCAGACCTGGAAATTACTGCCCTTCCTGGTCAGATCCGTGAGAGGCTTGGCTAGCATAGAAAAGTCCCTGATGAACTTCCGATAATAATTGGCGAAGCCCAAAAAGCGCTGCAGGGCACGGAGACCACTGGGCTGGGGCCACTGTAAGACAGCCAAAACCTTCTCAGGATCCATGGATAACCCCTCAGCGGAAATGATGTAACCTAAGAAGGTTACCTGGGATCGGTGAAATTCGCATTTCTCAAGCTTACCGAACAGCCTGTTCTCTCGTAACCGTTGCAACACTCGTCTGACATCCATAATGTGGGCCTCCATGGATTCAGAATATACCAAGATGTCATCCAAATAGACCACCACACACTGCTGCAACAGGTCACGGAAAACATCGTTGATGAATTCCTGGAAGACTGCGGGCGCATTGCACAACCCAAAGGGCATAACCAAGGATTCATAATGACCGGTCCTGGTGTTAAACGCGGTCTTCCACTCATCGCCCGCCTTGATCCTTACCAGGTTATATGCCGCCCTCAGGTCGAGTTTGGTAAAGACCGTGGCCCCTTTGAGGCGATCGAACAGCTCGGAAATCAAGGGTATCGGGTAAGCATTCTTGATCGTGATGCGATTGAGACCCCTGTAATCGATGCAAGGCCTCAATTCACCGCCCTTCTTCTTCACAAAGAAAAATCCAGCCCCTGCCGGGGACGAGGATTTGCGAATGTGTCCGCGTGAAAGCGCCTCCCTCACGTACTCCTCCATGGCCTCATTCTCCGCTACCGACAGTGGATAGACTTTGCCACGAGGAGGAACGGCACCAGATTGTAACTCTATGGCACAATCGTATGGGCGGTGCGGAGGTAGGGCAACCGCGCGCACCTTATCGAATACATCCCGGTACTCTTCGTATTCAGGAGGCAACAGAGAGTCCGAGGAAGTACACAGCAACTTGACAGGCCCATGGATGCAACTAGCCCCACACTGCGGTGACCACGAGAGGATCTCGGCCGATCTCCAATCGAAAGTCGGATTATGCTTCTGGAGCCAGGGGTTCCCCAAGACCACCGGGTAGTGTGGAGACGAAATCACCTGGAGACAGACCGACTCTCTGTGAACGGCACCAATGGCTATCCCCACTGGAAGGGTCTCATGAGTCACGTGTGGCGGCAGAAGGGGTCTGCCGTCTATCGCCTCAAGAGCCAGTGGGGAACCTCGAGGCTGCAGAGGAATGGAATTGGCGGCAGCGAACACACTATCAATGAACAAACCACCAGCACCAGAGTCCACCAACGCCTGGGTCGTCACCGAGCCCCCGACCCAGGAGAGGACAACAGTGATCAGTGGTTTGTCAACACGGGAAACCGGGGACGAGGAGACTCCACCCAAGATCTGCCCCCGACAGGATCTCAGGTGCGAGCGTTTCCCGAACGGTTCGGACATGCCAACCGAAAATGCCCACCGAGACCACAGTACATGCATCGGCCCTCGCGTCTCCGGAGTGCCCTCTCCCCCTCGGACAGGCGAGCAAACCCCAGCTGCATGGGTTCACCCCCAGACAAGTCATCCCCAGGAGGCGTGGGAGGAGAGGGAGGCACGGGTGGGACAGCAAACGTAGGCGCCAATCTGTTAGAAGACCTCCGCAGGCTCTCCTTAAAGGAAGGTCTCTCCCTGAGTCTGGTGTCAATCAAAATCAGGAAAGAAATAAGAGACTCGAGCTCCACTGGTAGGTCCTTAGCTGCAACCTCATCCTTCAAGGCATCCGAGAGACCATGAGAGAAAGCAGCGACCAGAGCCTCATTATTCCAGCCCACCTCTGCTGCCAGGGTACGAAACTCAATGGCGTATTCAGCTACGGATCGTGAACCCTGTCTGATGGACATAAGGAGCTTCGCAGCAGAGGCAGCACGAGCCGGCACATCGAATACCTTCCGAAGAGAAGCAACAAAACCGGAAAACTCGGCAACCACCGGATTGTTGTTCTCCCATAAAGGGCTGGCCCAGGCCAAGGCCTTGTCCGAGAGCAGCGAGATCAAGAAGCCCACCTTTGATCTCTCAGTAGGAAAGGCATGTGGCAGCAACTCGAAATAAATGCCCACCTGGTTAAGGAAACCTCGGCACTGAGTTGGCTCTCCCCCAAAGCGCTGTGGAAGGGGGGCAGAACCGGTCATACCCCGAGACACCGCAGGCGCAGCAACAGGTGTCGGGGTAGACTCTGGCGCAACAACCGGAGCGGCAGTAGGAGCGGGCCCAGGAGCGACAACCGACCCATCGGCAACGGAAGCGAAATGAGCCGTGCGTTCAAGCAGGGTTTGCAACGCCACAGCGAACCGACCCAACAGGTGATCCTGCTGATCAAGTCTGGCAACCAGCGTAGGTAGCGAGGATGGCCCTGTACCGTCAAAATTCATGGCTTGGTCCTAATGTCATGGAACCATGAACCAGACGTACAACAAGAGATAGTGGAAATAAGAAGGCTTTATTGAAAATCAAGCTGTAAGCAAAAGTCCAAACGGATGGCTAAACCGAAGCAGGGTCTTGCGTAGACAGAGGTCAGGAACCAGAAGGGTAGTCAGACGAAGCCTGGATCAGGAACCAGCAGGGTAGTCAGACGAAGCCAGGATCAGGAACCAACGGGGTAGTCAGACGAGGCCAGGATCAGGAACCAGAAGCAGCAGCAGTCTTGGAAGCAAGTGAACACAGGAGGACCAAGCAAGGAACTGAAGCCACAGACCTCCTATATATATGAGCTAGGCATCCAGCTCCTCCCAGTGGGAAGGAGAAGCCGCAGGGTGGGAGGCTACAAGAAACCCAGAAACCAAGATGGCCGCCAGCACATGTCAAACGAAGGAGAACAGTAAGAAGGTAAGACCATGACAATATCCCTCATGCCTTAATGGATTTGAGGTTTCCAAACCTCCCTATGGTTCTAGATATGCGCCTACATTCATGTATTCATAGATATATCCTTAAAGCTTGCCTCAGAGCTGTCCTAATATGAATGTTATGACAGTAAGAAAATCAGCTGTCACAACTTCAGTGCATGGACAGTATCAATTTCCTCTTTCAGTGTACCTAACTTGCCTTGATTACCATTCTTGCCGTGCTGCCGCAGTATGAAATACCGCCGTTTGGTCCCCGGTTATCTTGGTAGTGTTTTGAGTTGCAGTTAGTTCCGCCCCCTCCAACCTATTGGCCGACCCAGGGGCTCGATCCAACCTAGGGGAGGGGCCTCCTCCTCATAACCTGAGTATCTAAGCGGCCGCGTAACGGCCATTCTAGCACAGCTGCCGCTAGCCTCAGAACACGAGGCGATTGGCGTTCATTTTTCTCTGCAGCCCAGATATCTTAATGCTCCTGAGGATCCTACTTTAGGGTGAAACGCGTAGAGCAGGACTGGGGGCTTAGAAGCTAGACAGTTACTGGTAGATTGATTTGTGCTCACATCTCAGATACTGGGTGCATCCCATCACTGTAATGTGGATGCATTCCAGGATGTCAGCAGATGTTTATCAATCTCCTATAGGACATAGGGCAGAGAGTCTCTTTTGGTAGGGTACCTACAGCCAGAATTGCAGCCCATATGTCAGCGTGATTAGCCGCTTGCACCAGCAGGTAGTACTGTGACCACACTTAGCCAGCGGTGTTGACCTTTTGTAACCGGACTGGTTTATTAGAGGTGCAATAACCACCACTTGTTAATGTCTATGGTGTGGTCATAGTTCTAAGTGGTGTATATGGTTGACTTGCTGCTTCACATGTGGATGTCCAGTTACACTGATTCTCAGCGACACAGCTGTTCAGTACATCAGACTCACTTCTGAACTGGTCTCTCGTGTGTGGTTAGTCGTTCATTAATTAATTACAATTTATGTTGTCCCTCCTTATATATTTTACTAATATTCAATAAAGGTGATTTTATCATTTCTAACTGAGGATTTACCTATCATTTAAAAGGAGCCTGCACCAATTAGATATTCACTACCAGGACATATGATTAATTTCTGAGGATCGCCATATGACGTGGCATTATGAAATCTCCTCTCGCCTTAAATAAAACTCTTCCGCCCTTCCCTCCGAGGCCCGCACTGGGAGGAAAATCAGGAACTAAGGATTTATATTATATATGTGGAATAGGTCCTGATGTTAGTTGTAAAAATAAATTCAAGTGGAGGAACCAGGGATGGAATGTATTCTAAGGGTATTTTTAAGTGCTGACTGGTCCTGTCCCCTTTAACTTTGTCTCTTTTATATAACATTTAGTATTCTGTATAAGGATACTGAGGTGTATAACTGGTTACACTCATACATTGGGGGGACTCCACTTGAAACTTCATCCTAGGTAATATTGACTTGCCCTATTTCTTGTACACCCTTGAGGTGTCAGTCACTTGTTATAATATGGTAGACAGCCATGTGTTATATAATGGCCAACTGGAGCCCTACCTCATATTGTCTGTGTTATTATATTTAATCACACTTAGCAAATGTATTTATTCACTTAGCCCGCGAAAGCTTATTTATTCTCAAATCTTTTGAATTCACGTTACACCATCTAATAATTATCCTCTATCTAATAAATAGGAGATGCCTTGAAATTACAAGACTACCCCTTTAAATTGAAGATGTTCTGTTGTTTACAAGCTACATACATTACCTATCCATGATTCTGTGGATTCTCCTTTTTACCTCAGCTAGTTTACAATGTGTTCTTTCTTTAGCTATAATTATTGCCATCATTACCCATATTCTCCGCACTGTCAATCCAAAAAGTATGCTTCTTAAGGACAATGGACTAGGACCATGCAAAATCAACACCTGCCAGCAGCAAACATGGACCATCTGTCACTTGATGTCTAACTTTCCTTACTCAGGTACGTCTCATAGAGAATATGACTAATGCACCGCACTGCTGTAAAGAAGAAATACACAGAAGTGTGATAACAGCAATCTACAGGGAGATGTAAAAATAAAGCAAAAGTGAATACATTGTATGAATAATCTTAAAATGAAAGATTGTGTGATCTGCAGTGTTGATCGAGCACCAAAGTGCTCGGGTGCTCTGGTGCTTGAGTAGAACACTTTGGAATGCTCGGGTGATCTACAGAGCACCAGAGCACAATGGAAGTCAAAGGGAGAACCAGAGCATTAAACCAGGCACCCCCTGCTCTGAAGAAGGGAGGGTATCTGCTTCACAGGAAAAGGTCAGAAATTGATGGAAACAACTCTGAAATGGTTCGGGAACAGCATGGGGAGGATGTCTGGATGCATCTTGGACTCCCAGATCGCTGCTGGGAATGATGTTGTCTGAGTAGTAAGCCACTTTTACAGACTGACAATAATACGCACAAAACTGAAAATAAAATAGATTTTAGAGGGAAAATTGTTAGGAAACATTCTCTCCTGTATATTTATTTGTATATAAGGTGCAAGTGCTGCCAAAAATTACAAGGAAGAGGCACTCCGATGCAACCTGTATATCACATAAAGAAGGGCCTCATTCACATTATGGTACAATTGTTCAGGTAGTGGGACTCCTACACTCATAAAGCCTATGCACTAAGTGAAAGGGCTGCCAAAAATAACAAGGAATTGTCACTCCAATACACACTTTATTACACATAGAGGATGGCATCATATACACCCTTGAAAAATTATGATTGATGGCCTGATGAGCAAGGGCCTGCTGGTGACCCTCTAAAACATTATAGGCAAGGGCCTGCTGCTGATCTGACCATCTTAAACATTAGGGGTGAGGGTCTGCTGCTGATCTGACCCTCTAAAACATTAGAAGCGAGACCTGCTGCTGATCTGACCATCTAAAACATTAGGAGCAGGGTCTGCTGCTGAGCTGACCCTCTAAAACATTAGGAGCGAGGGCCTGCTGCTGATCTGACCATTTAAAATATTAGGGGTGAGGGCCTGCTGGTGACCCTATAAAACATTAGGGGTGAGGGTCTGCTGCTGAGCTGACCATCTAAAATATTAGGTGCGAGGGCAGCCTAATAAGCATGTGGAGCAATTTTTACACAAGGACCTTCTGATATTGCACCATTTTGCTTGCCCTTTCTACCACAGTTATGAGAGATGATAAGTTCTCTTTGTAGAGTTAGAGTCCCAACATACAAGACTTTGCTGTCCTCACCAGGAGGATGACTCTCAATCTCCTCATTCTCTTTCTCCTTTTCGGCCCATTACGCTGAACAGATGGAATTAACCTGCTATAGGTACTATCCTCTGTAGCGGAGGCAACCATCTCCTGCTCCTCCTCCTCCTCCTCATCATCAACCAATTCACGCTGAGAAGATGAGCAGCGAGCGTTTAAGTAGACACAGAAGTGGGATGGTTACGCTGATAATAGCGGCATCACTGCTCACCATCTGTGTTGATTCCTCCAAGTTGCGTAAAACTTTACAGAGGTCAGAAATTCATGCCCACTCATCGCTTGTGAAGAGCGGAAGCTGACTGGAAAGGCGACGACCATGTTGCAGCTGGTATTCCACTTACTGCCCTCTGCTGCTCACAAAACCTGGAACAGCAGTCTGTGATCTGGCAATTGGATGTGCTGCTGCAGTGTTGACAGACTGGCGGCAGCTGTAGATGACTTTCAGAAATGGGCACACACGCGGCGCACCTTCACCAGTAGCTCAGGCAAATTGGGGTAGGTTTTGAGAAACCGCTGAACCACTAAGTTGAACATGTGGGCTAGGCATGTGTGTGAGCTTGCCGAGCTCCAAAGCCGCCATCAAGTTATGTCCATTATCAGACACAACCATGCCTGGTTGTAGGTTTAGTGGCGAGAGCCACAGCACAGTCTGGTCTCTTATAACCTGCCACAGCTCTACGGCGGTGTGCTGTTTGTCACCTAAGCAAATTAATTTCAGCTCGGCCTGTTGCCACTTCCCCACTGCAGTGCTACACTGCTTCCAGCTACTGACTGATGGGTGCTGCAAGATGACAATTCAGAGGTAGAGGAGGAGAAGGGAGGGTTGCAGCCACTAATGTTAGTGGTGGCGGAAATCCTGATGGAAGTAGGGCCCACAATCCTTGGCGTCAGTAGCACCTGTGCCATCCCAGGGTACAACTCGCTCCCGTCCTCCACAACATTCACCCAGTGTGGCGTCCATGTGTCAGTCGTTAAGTGGACCTTCCATCAACTGCGTTGGTAAGGGCATGGGTGATGTTACGGGACACATGCTGGTGTAAGGCAGGGACGGCACACAGGGAAAAATAGTGGCAGCTGGGGACTGAGTAACGAGGGATGGCTGCCTCCATCAGGCTGCGGAAAGCCTCAGTGTCCGCAAGCCTAAATGGCAACATTTCCAGGGCCATCAATTTAGAAAGGTGCGCTTTTAGTGCTATGGCCTGTAGGTGGGAGGGTGGCTGGGTATTTGCGCTTTCATTCAAAGGACTGGGGTATTGTCACGGCTGGAGGTGGGGGAAACCCCCAGCCGTGCGGTGCCAGGAGATGGTAGGGTTACCACTTGGCCAGGACCACAGAATTAGGGAGCAGGTCACCTCCTATTGCGTCCCTAACGCTGACCCTGACTCCTGTCAGTATGAGCCGACCTTGATGGTAGGAGGGCTCATACGCTGGAACCTTATAGTCCCTACAAGCCCTCAAGTCGGCCCTGAACTAAGAGAACAGAGTAAGACAACCCACTCCTCCTAGACACGGAGGAGCAGGAGTCTCCTTGGCCAAGCAGCATAAAGAGAAACGGAAACAGCTATGGCAGTGACAGGCAAATGGAACCAACACATCACTCACCTGCCACAGACAACAAACCCTGGAACCCATGTGCAGGTGCTGCAGTTCTGAACACCAACGGACACAGCACACACCAGACATCACACAGGAACCCAGGACCATAAGCTGCAATAATAAGTAAACCCCACACACACCTTCATAACACCTTGAAACATAGTTTTATGACCAGAAGGGAGGCCCCCACTGGTAGATGGTAATATACAGGAGGCTGCTCCAGCTATGCCTGGCTGAAAGCAACCTACTGAGCCAAGCCAGAGACAGAGGCTTTATAGGCCTAAGTGGCCACACCCACCGGTCAGAACACACCCAGTGACATCACACACACTGGGAAGAGAGTTAACCCTTCCAGCACCACCGGAAAGGGAAAACACACATAAAGGGGAAAGCACACAAACTCACTCACCTGTTACCGCCGGCAACGACATGCGTGGCATCCGTGTCCTAAAGAACAGCCAACAGGCCGAGACACTTCCACTACATGCAAACAACACCAGACGTTGCCGCGGACAACCGCAGGTGAAGGGAGGAGTCCAAGTGCATACTAAACACCACCTCGTGCACAACAAACAGACAAGGAAGTGCACACAAACACACGTTGCCAAAGGCAACCGCACGCATGCCTGTTGTCCGCGGCAACCGCACCTGAGGCAAACCACTAAGTGCCCCCAGCTGCGGTTGACACAACACTAAACCACGGGCAACTGCATGCGGCTCAAAGAGTCACGACCATGACCAAGGGTCGTGACACTCCCTCCCCTCAAAGCCCCCCCCCCCAACCGAAAAGGAAAGCTGGTGGGACCAAACAACAGGGAGGGGGGAGGGGCAATGCCTGATAACGACCAGTGTCTCCCTCCAGAGCTGCCGCCAACAAACCTGGACCGTACACAACAGTCCCAGGTCGCCAGCCAACAAAGCAGACTGGAAGAGAGAACAACTGGAGGCACTGCCAGACAGATGCCCATATCTCCCCCCAGAACTGCCGCCAACAGACCTGGACCGTACACAACTGTCCCAGGTCTCCAGCCAACAAAGCAGTCTGGAGGAGGAACACTGGACACAGCGTCCAACTCAGGAGGACGTTCCTACTCCAGGTCGCTGCCAGCAGACACTCCCCAACCAGCACACCTGCCGGAACACCAAAGGAATGCTGCCAGCAGACGACCAGAGATAGGAACCCTGAGAGGGACGAGGGGTCACCAACACGGACACGGTTAGCACGGTGGCGGGGAAAAAAGCCACCAACCGCGCCGTTAACGGTGAACCCCATAACGCTCTCCCTCCGGAGAACGCGCATGCACCCCATCGGCCTATGGCGATGCATGCTTCACCCTCTTTCGAGGGACACCAGGTGAGGAACCAGTCTGGTCATACTGTCACGGCTGGAGGTGGGGGAAACCCCCAGCCGTGCGGTGCCAGGAGATGGTAGGGTTACCACTTGGCCAGAACCACAGAATTAGGGAGCAGGTCACCTCCTATTGCGTCCCTAACGCTGACCCTGACTCCTGTCAGTATGAGCCGACCTTGATGGTAGGAGGGCTCATACGCTGGAACCTTATAGTCCCTACAAGCCCTCAAGTCGGCCCTGAACTAAGAGAACAGAGTAAGACAACCCACTCCTCCTAGACATGGAGGAGCAGGAGTCTCCTTGGCCAAGCAGCATAAAGAGAAACGGAAACAGCTATGGCAGTGACAGGCAAATGGAACCAACCCATGTGCAGGTGCTGCAGTTCTGAACACCAACGGACACAGCACACACCAGACATCACACAGGAACCCAGGACCATAAGCTGCAATAATAAGTAAACCCCACACACACCTTCATAACACCGTGAAACATAGTTTTATGACCAGAAGGGAGGCCCCCACTGGTAGATGGTAATATACAGGAGGCTGCTCCAGCTATGCCTGGCTGAAAGCAACCTACTGAGCCAAGCCAGAGACAGAGGCTTTATAGGCCTAAGTGGCCACACCCACCGGTGAGAACACACCCAGTGACATCACACACACTGGGAAGAGAGTTAACCCTTCCAGCACCACCGGAAAGGGAAAACACACATAAAGGGGAAAGCACACAAACTCACTCACCTGTTACCGCCGGCAACGACATGCGTGGCATCCGTGTCCTAAAGAACAGCCAACAGGCCGAGACACTTCCACTACATGCAAACAACACCAGACGTTGCCGCGGACAACCGCAGGTGAAGGGAGGAGTCCAAGTGCATACTAAACACCACCTCGTGCACAACAAACAGACAAGGAAGTGCACACAAACACACGTTGCCAAAGGCAACCGCACGCATGCCTGTTGTCCGCGGCAACCGCACCTGAGGCAAACCACTAAGTGCCCCCAGCTGCGGTTGACACAACACTAAACCACGGGCAACTGCATGCGGCTCAAAGAGTCACGACCCTGACCAAGGGTCGTGACAGGTATGGACACCTGTACACTGCACTGGGACACAGAAGTGGATGTGCTAGCTGATGGTGCTTGCGAAGGTCCAGGTGCAGGGCAGGAGGCATCCGAGCCTGCGTCTTGGACAGGGGATTGGCCAGCACATAACACAGGGGAAGAGGAGGCAGTGGTGTGACCCGCAGACACTGATTGTGGTCCCAGGCATTTGGCCCACCTATTAGAGTGCTTTGATGCCATGTGGCGGATCATGCTGGTGGTGGTGAGGTTGCTAGTGTTCACTCCTCTGTTCATTTTGGTATGGCACAGATTGCAAATTATCATTCGCACTTTCCTCAAAAAAGCACCAGACTGCAGAACACCTACCCCTTGGCAAGGGAGATTGCCGCAAGGGGGTGCTTCGGGAAACTGTTGCGGGCCTGTTTGGTGTGGTCAGCCTTCTCCCTTTTGCGGTGCTGCGGATTTCTCACCCTCTGTACTGCTGTCCTTGCTCGGCTTGCCACCTTCCCAGGTTGGGTCAGTGATTTCATTGTCCACCACCTCCTCTTCCACTTCCTCACTCTGGTCATCCTCCTGACTTGTTGACCTAACAGGAGCCTCACCTATTGACAACTGTGTCTCATCCTCATCATGAAACTCTTGAGACACTAATTGCCGTGTACTTATTGGCAACTCTGTGTCTCATCATCATCCACCTCGTGAAACATTAATTGCCGTTCCCCACCGGCATGAAGCTAGGTATCGTGGATGAGTGTGTTTCTTGTGCTCTGGCAGCAGGCACAGTTTCACCGCGCCCAGGGACAGCTTCTGCGTGCACCATCAGCAGCACGGTCACTTCCCTATCCCTTACTGCTTGACTTGAGCATATTAAATGGTATATATGCTTGCAAGTATGTCACACGTACAGTAGCGCAGGTTTTGTAAGTGTATGCGCAAATAAATTACACTGAATGTCACAGATATTTAGGATGCGCAAACGTTATACAGGAGATGTAGCGCAGGTAATGTCGCTCTCACCAGCGGCTTGGAAAAAATTACATTGAATGTCACAGATATTTAGGATGCACAAACGTTATACAGGAGATGTAGCGCAGGTACCTGTAACGCTTTCACCAGCGGCTAAGAAAAAATTACACTGAATGTCCCTGATATTTAGGATGCACAAACGTTATACAGGAGATGTAGCGCAGCTAATGTCACTGTCACCAGCAGCTAAAAAAATATTACACTGAATGTCACAGATAATTAGGATGTGCAAACATTATGCAGGAGATGTAGTGCAGGTAATGTCGCTGTCACCAGCGGCTAAGAAAAAATTACACTGAATGTCAAAGATATTTAGGATGTGCAAACGTTATACAGGAGATGTAGCGCAGGTAATGTCTCTGTCAGCAGCGGCCAAACAATTGTGCTGAATGTCACAGATATTTAGGATGCGCAAATGTAACACAACTGATGTAGCAGAGGTTGTGTTACTGTCAGCAGCGGCCAAACAATTGCATGCAATTTAGCGCAGGTTGCACTAATAATATATATTGCAGCCAGATAAAACAATAGTCCTTAATAGGACTTTTGGGTCTCTAACACCTTTCAACACTAATAAAGGTGTCGCACTGCCTCACTTGGCTGTGATTGGCTGAGATATAAAGGTGACTGCACCTTTATATCTACAGAGGGGTGGTTTTGTGACCGAGATTATCCTCTTGTGGTACCTCGTTGTTTGGCATCACCTAAAAGCTGTCGTATCCTATCCTGATCAAGCTCTTTGAATCACAGCAGTGCGACACCTTCCTTTGAACTGTTTGTTGAATGTGAATAAGCCCGCTTCACACGGTAGTCTGCGATGCCAAAAAAGAAGAAAACACAGTTGTGAACTATACCTTTTATTTTATTTTTCTGTTGTGTTATTTTTATTTTATTGAAGAGACCTTTCAACACTAAAACCTGCCTAAAAAAAATATAACAATTCCTGTCCCTACACTATCTGTCCGTTCTGCTGCAGCTCGCCCTGACTAAGACTGAGCCGAACCACGTGTCATCGGGTGCTATATAGCACCCGATGACACGTTCCAGCCAGCCAATCACTGTAATGCCAGTAATTAACATGGCTACGGCATTACAGTGATTGGCAGTACTGCCCCACACGTTTATTGGCTGCTTAACAGCCAACAAACGTGCGTGGAGGAGACTCGAGAATCGCGCTCGAGCACACGCAGTGTTCAGCCGAACAACGCGATGTGCCGAGCATAGCGATGCTTGAGTCAAAATCGTGTTCGGCCGAGCATGCTCGTCCAACACTAGTGATCTGTCCTTGGCGACATCCTTGTTATATTTTTTGAGATACAGAAGTAAACAGTAATGAACAAAAGGAGAAGAAAAGAAATGAATCGCACATCCACTGCAAATGCTATGATCTCATCCCTGCATATCTGCAGGAGACAGCACTAAATAGCGCATGTGTACCACCTCCAAGCTACATGCTAAATGAGGCAGTGTACATTTTGATCAAAAGGCATAAGCCCACTCACCACGCCAAGGTCGCCTCAATGAGTGGGTCCTAACCTAAAATTGGCGCGGCGCTGCACGGCGACCACCAGCGCTGTGGCGCCATCCCGGCCAGCGGCGGGACCCAGTGGCCAAACAGCACCCCTGCTGTCTGACCATGCCAAACCTAGCTCTGGGCCCCACCAACCAGCCAGAAAAACAGCATAGTGGCCCCCGTGCAGACCCGCACCATGTGAACAGGGGTTAGGACCCACTCATAGAGGCAACCTTGGCGTGGTGAGTGGGCTTATTGCCTTTTGATCAAAATGTACACAAATGCCTAATTTAGCATGTAGCTTGGAGGTGGTACACATGCGCTATTTAGTGCTGTCTCCTGTAGGAACGCAGGGATGAGATCATAGCATTAGCAGTGGATGTGCGATTCATTTCTTCTTTTCTCTCCTTATTTAATACACAGAAGTAAACAATGACATGTACGGTTCGTTCACATCTGTCTTAACGTTTCCATTCTTCTGATCAGTCTGAGGCAGCAGAAAAATATATTTAATGGATCCATTAAACAGATCAAATGATGGATAAAAACAGAACATATTCCATTTGTATCCATTGTATATTGACAACAAATTTTGCCCTCTGCCTCACACACTTTAACTTCTATGTTGTGAAAATGGAACAGATGCTTCATACTGTAAGTATTGAGCTATACTGACCACTAATGTTGAGCGAAGCATTTGAAGCGGAAATTTAGTCACAAGTTTAGGAAAACATTTTCTCTAACTTCGAGTTAATAGATAAGGTTTTTATAAAACGATGGCTACGCGTGCTACAAAGATGATCCATATTGCCAATCCACAGATAGCCATCCCCTATGATGTCAAAGCCCTATAAAAGCCTCATCCCGCGCAGTCCCCACCATTGTCCTGTGAGGTGAGCATAAGGAGATATGTGGCAAGCACTCATGCGCTAGGGACAGTGATGCTGAAAAAGGAGAATAGAAGAATATTGGAGAGGGAGAGTGCAGGGGGAGTGCAGGGAGACTTATTCTGCATCAGTTTTATTTATTCTTACATTTACTTATTCCTACATCAGCCATAAACTAAGATACTGTATGAAAATTAATACCAGTAAGATGGAAGCCTTTATTACTGCAGTGCCAGCATGCCAACCAATACCATCCAGTCTGCACCCCTTTCAAAGTCTCCATGTCCTAGAAAAGTCAGCAAGATACAGAGAGAGAGGAGGGGCTGGATGTTCCTGAGGACATATTCTCATCGATATTAGATGAAGTGGAAAAGGAGGAAAAGCAGACGGGCTCCCTCTTGTAGGGCAGGAAAGCACTGGGGTTGGAGACGTGGGTAAGCCAGAGCTGATTAATATTCAGCGTTTACTGCAATAACACTGGGGAACAATTTTGAACATCATTTTTGTTGAGCTTGATTTTTCAGCTGATTTAGACTAAAATAGGTGTGCTAATTTTTTAAAACTGCAGTTAGTTTTCTTCTATCACGTTGAATTTTTTCTCTATAGCTTATCTTAATGCTATTACTCTAGCCTAGATTGAGGGGAGCACTAGTGCTCTCCTATTGGCTGAGAGCAAACCTCCCTCGAGTGGGGAGGGATAGAGGACAACCTTGGTGATCGGCAAAAGGTTGTTATTTGTCTAGGCTATTCAGTTTGTCTTTGTGAAGTATACAGAGACATAAAGAGAGTTGTTACAATATTACAAACACAACTGGATCATCTGTGTTGACCTTAAAAAAGTATGCTTCCTTCTTGGTCAGCAATGTGGATACACCAAGTATCCTTGTTTTCTGTGCATGTGGGACAGCAGAACTTGTGAGAAGCATTGGGTGGAGAACAATTGGTGTAAGATCCTCACCTGTCTTGCACTCCGGTGTAACCAAAAAGAGTCCTCATGGAGCTGCGGGACAGGTTACGCGTGTTTCCATTGATACACCAGCTCCGACCCCTTTGCAAACCGACGCAGGGATGTGTTTGCATGTGTGCCGGAGGGGAAGACCGCATGGCTTTCGGTGACAGCTTGGCCGGGCTAGTGGCAGTATGCTGCGGCCGAGCTTGCCTCCGGTGCCTGTTGCTGATTCCATTCCAGTGTCCATGTAGACGTGCTTGCGCACTCTCGCAGAGCCTGTCGTGCATCCGCATTTACATTCGAAAACGGGTTCGCAAGGGGACACACGGTCGCGTGTACACGCTTCTTATGCGCTTCGCCAAGCAGCGAAGGGAATAGCACCTGGCCGCATGTTCAAAGCAGATTAGAGGGCCGGCATTGGTCTAATTGACTAATGACCGACCAAAGCCTTGTACACAGGTGGAGGGCAGGATCATGACCTATGGGAAGTAGACACTTGGCACCATGGGATTTGTTAGCAAGCACATAAAAGGTGGCCTCCCAGGTCGGTCAGTGCCCACTGTTATCCTTCCTTATCCAGGTGCAGGTGTCACGGCGGACAGGAACTCAGATACACAAACAACCAAATACACAAGTGTCTAGGTTAGATGCTGGGGACAGGTCACCTCCTAGCACATCCCTGACTTCTCTCCCTATGCTGCTAAGCCCAAAATCAGACCTTGATGGTAGGTAAGAAGTGTCCTCGTGCCTGGGCTGCAAACACCCTAGAATCCCTGAGATGGTGAAAGGGGAGAAGGGGCAGAAGACACACAAATAGCATAGACAGCAAACAACACAAACAGAAATGAAACTTATCTGAGCTGGAACAGACAATCCTTCCTTCCTGAATCCAAGACCAGAATGAATACTATAACCTGCACGGCCCTCTGAGATAGAAGACAATTTAAGCCAATGACTAGAGTTGAGCGAACACCTGGATGTTCGGGTTCGAGAAGTTCGGCCGAACATCCCGGAAATGTTTGGGTTCGGGATCCGAACCCGATCCGAACTTCGTCCCGAACCCGAACCCCATTGAAGTCAATGGGGACCCGAACTTTTCGGCACTAAAAAGGCTGTAAAACAGCCCAGGAAAGAGCTAGAGGGCTGCAAAAGGCAGCAACATGTAGGTAAATCCCCTGCAAACAAATGTGGATAGGGAAATGAATTAAAATAAAAATTAAATAAATAAAAATTAACCAAAATCAATTGGAGAGAGGTCCCATAGCAGAGAATCTGGCTTCACGTCACCCACCACTGTAAGAGTCCATTTTCATAAATTTAGGCCCAGCACCCAGGCAGAGGAGAGAGGTCCCGTAACAGAGAATCTGGCTTCATGTCAGCAGAGAATTAGTCTGCATGTCATAGCAGAGAATGAGGCTTCACGTCAGCCACCACTGCAACAGTCCATTGGCATATATTTAGGCCCAGCACCCAGGCAGAGGAGGGAGGTCCCGTAACAGAGAATCTGGCTTCATGTCAGCAGAGAATCAGTCTGCATGTCATAGCAGAGAATGAGGCTTCACGTCAGCCACCACTGCAACAGTCCATTGGCATATATTTAGGCCCAGCACCCAGGCAGAGGAGGGAGGTCCCGTAACAGAGAATCTGGCTTCATGTCAGCAGAGAATCAGTCTGCATGTCATAGCAGAGAATGAGGCTTCACGTCAGCCACCACTGCAACAGTCCATTGGCATATATTTAGGCCCAGCACACACACAGGCAGAGGAGAGAGGTCCCGTAACAGAGAATCTGTCTTCATGTCAGCAGAGAATTAGTCTGCATGTCATAGCAGAGAATGAGGCTTCACGTCAGCCACCACTGCAACAGTCCATTGGCATATATTTAGGCCCAGCACCCAGGCAGAGGAGGGAGGTCCCGTAACAGAGAATCTGGCTTCATGTCAGCAGAGAATCAGTCTGCATGTCATAGCAGAGAATGAGGCTTCACGTCAGCCACCACTGCAACAGTCCATTGGCATATATTTAGGCCCAGCACCCAGGCAGAGGAGAGGAGGTCCCGTAACAGAGAATCTGGCTTCATGTCAGCAGAGAATCAGTCTGCATGTCATAGCAGAGAATGAGGCTTCACGTCAGCCACCACTGCAACAGTCCATTGGCATATATTTAGGCCCAGCACCCAGGCAGAGGAGGGAGGTCCCGTAACAGAGAATCTGGCTTCATGTCAGCAGAGAATCAGTCTGCATGTCATAGCAGAGAATGAGGCTTCACGTCAGCCACCACTGCAACAGTCCATTGGCATATATTTAGGCCCAGCACCCAGGCAGAGGAGGGAGGTCCCGTAACAGAGAATCTGGCTTCATGTCAGCAGAGAATCAGTCTGCATGTCATAGCAGAGAATGAGGCTTCACGTCAGCCACCACTGCAACAGTCCATTGGCATATATTTAGGCCCAGCACACCAGGCAGAGGAGAGAGGTCCCGTAACAGAGAATCTGTCTTCATGTCAGCAGAGAATTAGTCTGCATGTCATAGCAGAGAATGAGGCTTCACGTCAGCCACCACTGCAACAGTCCATTGGCATATATTTAGGCCCAGCACCCAGGCAGAGGAGAGAGGTCCCGTAACAGAGAATCTGGCTTCATGTCAGCAGAGAATCAGTCTGCATGTCATAGCAGAGAATGAGGCTTCACGTCAGCCACCACTGCAACAGTCCATTGGCATATATTTAGGCCCAGCACACCAGGCAGAGGAGAGAGGTCCCGTAACAGAGAATCTGGCTTCATGTCAGCAGAGAATCAGTCTGCATGTCATAGCAGAGAATGAGGCTTCACGTCAGCCACCACTGCAACAGTCCATTGGCATATATTTAGGCCCAGCACACACAGGCAGAGGAGAGAGGTCCCGTAACAGAGAATCTGTCTTCATGTCAGCAGAGAATTAGTCTGCATGTCATAGCAGAGAATGAGGCTTCACGTCAGCCACCACTGCAACAGTCCATTGGCATATATTTAGGCCCAGCACACACAGGCAGAGGAGAGAGGTCCCGTAACAGAGAATCTGGCTTCATGTCAGCAGAGAATTAGTCTGCATGTCATAGCAGAGAATGAGGCTTCACGTCAGCCACCACTGCAACAGTCCATTGGCATATATTTAGGCCCAGCACCACAGGCAGAGGAGAGAGGTCCCGTAACAGAGAATCTGGCTTCATGTCAGCAGAGAATTAGTCTGCATGTCATAGCAGAGAATGAGGCTTCACGTCAGCCACCACTGCAACAGTCCATTGGCATATATTTAGGCCCAGCACACACAGGCAGAGGAGAGAGGTCCCGTAACAGAGAATCTGGCTTCATGTCAGCAGAGAATCAGTCTGCATGTCATAGCAGAGAATGAGGCTTCACGTCAGCCACCACTGCAACAGTCCATTGGCATATATTTAGGCCCAGCACACCAGGCAGAGGAGAGAGGTCCCGTAACAGAGAATCTGGCTTCATGTCAGCAGAGAATCAGTCTGCATGTCATAGCAGAGAATGAGGCTTCACGTCAGCCACCACTGCAACAGTCCATTGGCATATATTTAGGCCCAGCACCCAGGCAGAGGAGAGAGGTCCCGTAACAGAGAATCTGTCTTCATGTCAGCAGAGAATCAGTCTGCATGTCATAGCAGAGAATGAGGCTTCACGTCAGCCACCACTGCAACAGTCCATTGGCATATATTTAGGCCCAGCACACACAGGCAGAGGAGAGAGGTCCCGTAACAGAGAATCTGTCTTCATGTCAGCAGAGAATTAGTCTGCATGTCATAGCAGAGAATGAGGCTTCACGTCAGCCACCACTGCAACAGTCCATTGGCATATATTTAGGCCCAGCACCCAGGCAGAGGAGAGAGGTCCCGTAACAGAGAATCTGGCTTCATGTCAGCAGAGAATCAGTCTGCATGTCATAGCAGAGAATGAGGCTTCACGTCAGCCACCACTGCAACAGTCCATTGGCATATATTTAGGCCCAGCACACCAGGCAGAGGAGAGAGGTCCCGTAACAGAGAATCTGGCTTCATGTCAGCAGAGAATCAGTCTGCATGTCATAGCAGAGAATGAGGCTTCACGTCAGCCACCACTGCAACAGTCCATTGGCATATATTTAGGCCCAGCACACCAGGCAGAGGAGAGAGGTCCCGTAACAGAGAATCTGGCTTCATGTCAGCAGAGAATCAGTCTGCATGTCATAGCAGAGAATGAGGCTTCACGTCAGCCACCACTGCAACAGTCCATTGGCATATATTTAGGCCCAGCACACCAGGCAGAGGAGAGAGGTCCCGTAACAGAGAATCTGGCTTCATGTCAGCAGAGAATCAGTCTGCATGTCATAGCAGAGAATGAGGCTTCACGTCAGCCACCACTGCAACAGTCCATTGGCATATATTTAGGCCCAGCACCACAGGCAGAGGAGAGAGGTCCCGTAACAGAGAATCTGTCTTCATGTCAGCAGAGAATCAGTCTGCATGTCATAGCAGAGAATGAGGCTTCACGTCAGCCACCACTGCAACAGTCCATTGGCATATATTTAGGCCCAGCACACACAGGCAGAGGAGAGAGGTCCCGTAACAGAGAATCTGGCTTCATGTCAGCAGAGAATCAGTCTGCATGTCATAGCAGAGAATGAGGCTTCACGTCAGCCACCACTGCAACAGTCCATTGGCATATATTTAGGCCCAGCACCACAGGCAGAGGAGAGAGGTCCCGTAACAGAGAATCTGGCTTCATGTCAGCAGAGAATCAGTCTGCATGTCATAGCAGAGAATGAGGCTTCACGTCAGCCACCACTGCAACAGTCCATTGGCATATATTTAGGCCCAGCACACACAGGCAGAGGAGAGAGGTCCCGTAACAGAGAATCTGTCTTCATGTCAGCAGAGAATCAGTCTGCATGTCATAGCAGAGAATGAGGCTTCACGTCAGCCACCACTGCAACAGTCCATTGGCATATATTTAGGCCCAGCACCCAGGCAGAGGAGAGAGGTCCCGTAACAGAGAATCTGGCTTCATGTCAGCAGAGAATCAGTCTGCATGTCATAGCAGAGAATGAGGCTTCACGTCAGCCACCACTGCAACAGTCCATTGGCATATATTTAGGCCCAGCACACACAGGCAGAGGAGAGAGGTCCCGTAACAGAGAATCTGGCTTCATGTCAGCAGAGAATCAGTCTGCATGTCATAGCAGAGAATGAGGCTTCACGTCAGCCACCACTGCAACAGTCCATTGGCATATATTTAGGCCCAGCACACACAGGCAGAGGAGAGAGGTCCCGTAACAGAGAATCTGGCTTCATGTCAGCAGAGAATTCAGTCTGCATGTCATAGCAGAGAATGAGGCTTCACGTCAGCCACCACTGCAACAGTCCATTGGCATATATTTAGGCCCAGCACACACAGGCAGAGGAGAGAGGTCCCGTAACAGAGAATCTGGCTTCATGTCAGCAGAGAATCAGTCTGCATGTCATAGCAGAGAATGAGGCTTCACGTCAGCCACCACTGCAACAGTCCATTGGCATATATTTAGGCCCAGCACACCAGGCAGAGGAGAGAGGTCCCGTAACAGAGAATCTGGCTTCATGTCAGCAGAGAATCAGTCTGCATGTCATAGCAGAGAATGAGGCTTCACGTCAGCCACCACTGCAACAGTCCATTGGCATATATTTAGGCCCAGCACACCAGGCAGAGGAGAGAGGTCCCGTAACAGAGAATCTGGCTTCATGTCAGCAGAGAATCAGTCTGCATGTCATAGCAGAGAATGAGGCTTCACGTCAGCCACCACTGCAACAGTCCATTGGCATATATTTAGGCCCAGCACCACAGGCAGAGGAGAGAGGTCCCGTAACAGAGAATCTGGCTTCATGTCAGCAGAGAATCAGTCTGCATGTCATAGCAGAGAATGAGGCTTCACGTCAGCCACCACTGCAACAGTCCATTGGCATATATTTAGGCCCAGCACACCAGGCAGAGGAGAGAGGTCCCGTAACAGAGAATCTGGCTTCATGTCAGCAGAGAATCAGTCTGCATGTCATAGCAGAGAATGAGGCTTCACGTCAGCCACCACTGCAACAGTCCATTGGCATATATTTAGGCCCAGCACACAGGCAGAGGAGAGAGGTCCCGTAACAGAGAATCTGTCTTCATGTCAGCAGAGAATTAGTCTGCATGTCATAGCAGAGAATGAGGCTTCACGTCAGCCACCACTGCAACAGTCCATTGGCATATATTTAGGCCCAGCACACAGGCAGAGGAGAGAGGTCCCGTAACAGACAATCTGGCTTCATGTCAGCAGAGAATCAGTCTGCATGTCATAGCAGAGAATCAGGCTTCACGTCACCCAACATTGGAACAGTCCATTGGCATATATTTAGGCCCCGGCACCCAGACACAGGAGAGGTTCATTCAACTTTGGGTAGCCTCGCAATATAATGGTAAAATGAAAATAAAAATAGGATTGAATGAGGAAGTGCCCTGGAGTCCAATAATATATGGTTAAGGGGAGGTAGTTAATGTCTAATCTGGACAAGGGACGGACAGATCCTGTGGGATCCATGCCTGGTTCATTTTTATGAACGTCAGCTTGTCCACATTGGCTGTAGACAGGCGGCTGCGTTTGTCTGTAATGACGCCCCCTGCCGTGCTGAATACACGTTCAGACAAAACGCTGGCCGCCGGGCAGGCCAGCACCTCCAAGGCATAAAAGGCTAGCTCTGGCCACGTGGACAATTTAGAGACCCAGAAGTTGAATGGGGCCGAACCATCAGTCAGTACGTGGAGGGGTGTGCACACGTACTGTTCCACCATGTTAGTGAAATGTTGCCTCCTGCTAACACGTTGCGTATCAGGTGGTGGTGCAGTTAGCTGTGGCGTGTTGACAAAAGTTTTCCACATCTCTGCCATGCTAACCCTGCCCTCAAAGGAGCTGGCATTGACACAGCTGCCTTGGCGACCTCTTGCTCCTCCTCTGCCTTGGCCTTGGGCTTCCACTTGTTCCCCTGTGACATTTGGGAATGCTCTCAGTAGCGCGTCTACCAACGTGCGCTTGTACTCGCGCATCTTCCTATCACGCTCCAGTGCAGGAAGTAAGGTGGGCACATTGTCTTTGTAGCGTGGATCCAGCAGGGTGGCAACCCAGTAGTCCGCACAGGTTAAAATGTGGGCAACTCTGCTGTCGTTGCGCAGGCACTGCAGCATGTAGTCGCTCATGTGTGCCAGGCTGCCCAGGGGTAAGGACAAGCTGTCCTCTGTGGGAGGCGTATCGTCATCGTCCTGCCTTTCCCCCCAGCCACGCACCAGTGATGGACCCGAGCTGCGTTGGGTGCCACCCCGCTGTGACCATGCTTCATCCTCATCCTCCTCCACCTCCTCCTCATCCTCGTCCTCCTCGTCCTCCAGTAGTGGGCCCTGTCTGGCCACATTTGTACCTGGCCTCTGCTGTTGCCAAAAACCTCCCTCTGAGTCACTTCGAAGAGACTGGCCTGAAAGTGCTAAAAATGACCCCTCTTCCTCCTCCTCCTCCTCCTCCTCCTCCTGGGCCACCTCCTCTTGCATCATCGCCCTAAGTGTTTTCTCAAGGAGACATAGAAGTGGTATTGTAACGCTGATAACGGCGTCATCGCCACTGGCCATGTTGGTGGAGTACTCGAAACAGCGCAACAGGGCACACAGGTCTCGCATGGAGGCCCAGTCATTGGTGGTGAAGTGGTGCTGTTCTGTAGTGCGACTGACCCGTGCGTGCTGCAGCTGAAACTCCACTATGGCCTGCTGCTGCTCGCACAGTCTGTCCAGCATGTGCAAGGTGGAGTTCCACCTGGTGGGCACGTCGCATATGAGGCGGTGAGCGGGAAGGCCGAAGTTACGCTGTAGCGCAGACAGGCGAGCAGCAGCAGGATGTGAACGCCGGAAGCGCGAACAGACGGCCCGCACTTTATGCAGCAGCTCTGACATGTCGGGGTAGTTGTGAATGAACTTCTGCACCACCAAATTCAGCACATGCGCCAAGCAAGGGATGTGCGTCAAATTGGCTAGTCCCAGAGCTGCAACGAGATTTCGCCCATTATCGCACACCACCAGGCCGGGCTTGAGGCTCACCGGCAGCAACCACTCGTCGGTCTGTTGTTCTATACCCCGCCACAACTCCTGTGCGGTGTGGGGCCTGTCCCCCAAACATATGAGTTTCAGAATGGCCTGCTGACGTTTACCCCGGGCTGTGCTGAAGTTGGTGGTGAAGGTGTGTGGCTGACTGGATGAGCAGGTGGAAGAAGAGGAGGAGGAAGCCGAGAAGGAGGAGGTGGCAACAGGAGGCAAAGAATGTTGCCCTGCGATCCTTGGCGGCGGAAGGACGTGCGCCAAACAGCTCTCCGCCTGGGGCCCAGCTGCCACTACATTTACCCAGTGTGCAGTTAGGGAGATATAGCGTCCCTGGCCGTGCTTACTGGTCCACGTATCTGTGGTTAGGTGGACCTTGCCACAGATGGCGTTGCGCAGTGCACACTTGATTTTATCGGATACTTGGTTGTGCAGGGAAGGCACGGCTCTCTTGGAGAAGTAGTGGCGGCTGGGAACAACATACTGTGGGACAGCAAGCGACATGAGCTGTTTGAAGCTGTCTGTGTCCACCAGCCTAAATGACAGCATTTCATAGGCCAGTAGTTTAGAAATGCTGGCATTCAGGGCCAGGGATCGAGGGTGGCTAGGTGGGAATTTACGCTTTCTCTCAAATGTTTGTGAGATGGAGAGCTGAACGCTGCCGTGTGACATGGTTGAGACGCTTGGTGACGGAGGTGGTGGTGGTGGTGTTGGTGGTACATCCCCTGTTTGCTGGGCGGCAGGTGCCAACGTTCCTCCAGAGGCGGAGGAAGAGGCCGAGGCGGCAGCAGCAGAAGAGGCCGAGGCGGCAGCAGCAGAAGAGGTAGCAGGGGGAGCCTGAGTGACTTCCTTGGTTTTAAGGTGTTTACTCCACTGCAGTTCATGCTTTGCATGCAGGTGCCTGGTCATGCAGGTTGTGCTCAGGTTCAGAACGTTAATGCCTCGCTTAAGGCTCTGATGGCACAGCGTGCAAACCACTCGGGTCTTGTCGTCAGCACATTGTTTGAAGAAGTGCCATGCCAGGGAACTCCTTGAAGCTGCCTTTGGGGTGCTCGGTCCCAGATGGCGGCGGGCAGTAGCAGGCGGAGTCTCTTGGCGGCGGGTGTTCTGCTTTTGCCCACTGCTCCCTCTTTTGCTACGCTGTTGGCTCGGTCTCACCACTGCCTCTTCCTCCGAACTGTGAAAGTCAGTGGCACGACCTTCATTCCATGTGGGGTCTAGGACCTCATCATCCCCTGCATCGTCTTCCACCCAGTCTTGATCCCTGACCTCCTGTTCAGTCTGCACACTGCAGAAAGACGCAGCAGTTGGCACCTGTGTTTCGTCATCATCAGAGACATGCTGAGGTGGTATTCCCATGTCCTCATCATCAGGAAACATAAGTGGTTGTGCGTCAGTGCATTCTATATCTTTCACCGCTGGGGAAGGGCTAGGTGGATGCCCTTGGGAAACCCTGCCAGCGGAGTCTTCAAACAGCATAAGAGACTGCTGCATAACTTGAGGCTGAGACAGTTTCCCTGGTATGCATGGGGGTGATGTGACAGACTGATGGGGTTGGTTTTCAGGCGCCATCTGTGCGCTTTCTGCAGAAGACTGGGTGGGAGATAATGTGAACGTGCTGGATCCACTGTCGGCCACCCAATTGACTAATGCCTGTACCTGCTCAGGCCTTACCATCCTTAGAACGGCATTGGGCCCCACCATATATCGCTGTAAATTCTGGCGGCTACTGGGACCTGAGGTAGTTGGTACACTAGGACGTGTGGATGTGGCAGAACGGCCACGTCCTCTCCCAGCACCAGAGGGTCCACTAACACCACCACGACCATGTCCACGTCCGCGTCCCTTACTAGATGTTTTTCTCATTGTTATGGTTCACCACAACAACAAAAATATTATTTGGCCCAATGTATTGTATTCAAATTCAGCGGGATATAAATTTGAGGCCTAGTATTTAGGCGCTGGGTGACCGGTATGGATTTACTAACAGAATTAGACTTGGAAATGCACAGTAGCGTGTGTGTGAAGTTATTCTGAATGACCCTATGTGCACCTTGAATATTATATACCCTTTTAGGGATAGATTTCAAATAGCTCTGATATAGCAGAAACCACTAAATTATGAAATTGCTAAATTGGGAATTGTATTTCAACCCAGAACAAAAAATGTGCTTTGACGGACACTAAATAACTTTCCCAGCCACAACAGGACAGCGGTAACGAGAGATTTAGCGGGATATAAATTTGAGGCCTAGTATTTAGGCGCTGGGTGACCGGTATGGATTTAGTGACAGAATTAGACTTGGAAATGCACAGTAGCGTGTGTGTGAAGTTATTCTGAATGACCCTATGTGCACCTTGAATATTATATACCCTTTTAGGGATAGATTTCAAATAGCTCTGATATAGCAGGAAACCACTAAATTATGAAATTGCTAAATTGGGAATTGTATTTCAACCCAGAACAAAAAATGTGCTTTGACGGACACTAAATAACTTTCCCAGCCACAACAGGACAGCGGTAACGAGAGATTTAGCGGGATATAAATTTGAGGCCTAGTATTTAGGCGCTGGGTGACCGGTATGGATTTAGTGACAGAATTAGACTTGGAAATGCACAGTAGCGTGTGTGTGAAGTTATTCTGAATGACCCTATGTGCACCTTGAATATTATATACCCTTTTAGGGATAGATTTCAAATAGCTCTGATATAGCAGAAACCACTAAATTATGAAATTGCTAAATTGGGAATTGTATTTCAACCCAGAACAAAAAATGTGCTTTGACGGACACTAAATAACTTTCCCAGCCACAACAGGACAGCGGTAACGAGAGATTTAGCGGGATATAAATTTGAGGCCTAGTATTTAGGCGCTGGGTGACCGGTATGGATTTAGTGACAGAATTAGACTTGGAAATGCACAGTAGCGTGTGTGTGAAGTTATTCTGAATGACCCTATGTGCACCTTGAATATTATATACCCTTTTAGGGATAGATTTCAAATAGCTCTGATATAGCAGAAACCACTAAATTATGAAATTGCTAAATTGGGAATTGTATTTCAACCCAGAACAAAAAATGTGCTTTGACGGACACTAAATAACTTTCCCAGCCACAACAGGACAGCGGTAACGAGAGATTTAGCGGGATATAAATTTGAGGCCTAGTATTTAGGCGCTGGGTGACCGGTATGGATTTAGCTGACAGAATTAGACTTGGAAATGCACAGTAGCGTGTGTGTGAAGTTATTCTGAATGACCCTATGTGCACCTTGAATATTATATACCCTTTTAGGGATAGATTTCAAATAGCTCTGATATAGCAGGAACCACTAAATTATGAAATTGCTAAATTGGGAATTGTACTTCAACCCAGAACAAAAAATGTGCTTTGACGGACACTAAATAACTTTCCCAGCCACAACAGGACAGCGGTAACGAGAGATTTAGCGGGTTATAAATTTGAGGCCTAGTATTTAGGCGCTGGGTGACCGGTATGGATTTAGTGACAGAATTAGACTGGGATATGGCCAAAAAATAACCACACTATTGCTGGTTAAATGCACTTGGTGACGGGCGCAGCTTGCCCCTGATGTAGTATATGGCCAAAAAATGAACAGACTATTGCTGGTTAAATGCACTTGGTGTCACAGCTTGACGAACCACACTACTGAGGGTTAAATGCACTTGGTGACGGGCGCAGCTTGCCCCTGATGTAGTATATGGCCAAAAAATGAACAGACTATTGCTGGTTAAATGCACTTGGTGACGGGCGCAGCTTGCCCCTGATTTAGTATATGGCCAAAAAATGAACAGACTATTGCTGGTTAAATGCACTTGGTGTGATAGCTTGACCAACCACACTACTGAGGGTTAAATGCACTTGGTGACGGGCGCAGCTTGCCCCTGATGTAGTATATGGCCAAAAAATGAACAGACTATTGCTGGTTAAATGCACTTGGTGATGGGCGCAGCTTGCCCCTGATTTAGTATATGGCCAAAAAATGAACAGACTATTGCTGGTTAAATGCACTTGGTGTGATAGCTTGACCAACCACACTACTGAGGGTTAAATGCACTTGGTGACGAGTGCAGCTTGCCCCTGATGTAGTATATGGCCAAAAAATGAACAGACTATTGCTGGTTAAATGCACTTGGTGACGGGCGCAGCTTGCCCCTGATTTAGTATATGGCCAAAAAATGAACAGACTATTGCTGGTTAAATGCACTTGGTGTGATAGCTTGACCAACCACACTACTGAGGGTTAAATGCACTTGGTGACGGGCGCAGCTTGCCCCTGATGTAGTATATGGCCAAAAAATGAACAGACTATTGCTGGTTAAATGCACTTGGTGTCACAGCTTGACCAACCACACTACTGAGGGTTAAATGCACTTGGTGACGGGCGCAGCTTGCCCCTGATGTAGTATATGGCCAAAAAATATACAGACTATTGCTGGTTAAATGCACTTGGTGTGACAGCTTCACCCTGATGTAGGCTTTAGCCAAAAAACAACCACACCATTGAGGGTTAAATGCACTTGGTGACAGGCGCAGCTTGCCCCTGATTTAGTATATGGCCAAAAAATGAACAGACTATTGCTGGTTAAATGCACTTGGTGTGACAGCTTCACCCTGATGTAGGCTTTAGCCAAAAAACAATCCACACCATTGAGGGTTAAATGCACTTGGTCGCAGCTTGGATGCACTTGGTCGCAGCACCGCACAAGACACAAAATGGCCGCCGATCACCCCAGAAAAAAGTGACTGACAAACGGTCTGGGCAGCCTAAAAACAGTGAGTGAGCATTTGAATTTCAGCAGCTCAATGATGCACAGCTGCAGATCGATCGATTAATCAAGTGAAGTCCTTTGGAGGAGTTAATCTGCCTAATCTCGCCCTACTGTCGCATCCGCAACCTCTCCCTACGCTAATCAGAGCAGAGTGACGGGCGGCGCTATGTGACTCCAGCTTAAATAGAGGCTGGGTCACATGGTGCTCTGGCCAATCACAGCCATGCCAATAGTAGGCATGGCTGTGACGGCCTCTTGGGGCAAGTAGTATGACGCTTGTTGATTGGCTGCTTTGCAGCCTTTCAAAAAGCGCCAAGAAAGCGTCACAAAAGCGCCAAGAAAGCGACGAACACCGAACCCGAACCCGGACTTTTACGAAAATGTCCGGGTTCGGGTCCGTGTCACGGACACCCCAAAATTCGGTACGAACCCGAACTATACAGTTCGAGTTCGCTCATCCCTACCAATGACCCCACCCAGAGCACCTGAAGGAAGGCGGATCCAGCATGATTCCAAAACAAACAAAAAAGGTTAGACACGTGCTGCCAATATGACAGACCTCCGCACACCGTCCGAGCAAGGCATGACAGCAGGTCAGTACTGCTAGCTACTGACTGAAGTTTGCTGGAACTCCATCCGTTCCAGTGGGACCCAGGACCCGGGACTTTCCGTGATGCATCTGTTTACCTGGCAAGTTGCACAGAGATTTATGCATGGATTGGGACTACTCCTGGCTTTCCTTTGTTCTTTGTTTGCCTGATGTTTGCCCAGTGAAGTTTACCTGGACTTTGTTTATTTTGTTAATAACTCCCTTTGACTTCTCCCTCACTGGTCTGTTTCGTTGGTGCCTTGCATTACAATTGGCCTCCAAGATCTAAACTCAAACCTTGTGATCAAAATATTTTACATGAGCCACTTGACAGAATGAACATTATATTCCCACCTCTGCACTAGTGTTGATCGTGAATATTCTAATTGCGAATTTTTATCGTGAATATTGGCACTTCGAGAATTCAGAATCGCAAATATTCTAGATTTTTTTCATCAGTACCCTCACTGCTTCTTGCTTGTGGGCCAATGAGAAGGCTGCAATATCTTTGTCTGAGCTTAGCAACATCCCTATCAACCAACAGGAAAGTCGCCTACCCCATTATTAGGGGAACAGATAGGGAAATCTGTCACAAAGACCGTGATTGCCGAACAGTGTGCTGTCTTCCTGGCGCTAGAGTTCGACACATCGCGGATCGGGTTGACAGATTACTGGGAGGGGCTGGAGACGATCCAGTGGTCATGGTCCATATCGGAACCAATGACAAAGTTAGAGGTAGGTGGAGAGTCCTTAAAAATGATTTCAGGGATTTAGGTCAAAAGCTGAGGGCAAGGACCTCAAAGGTAGTATTTTCCGAAATACTGCCTGTACCACGAGCCACACAAGAAAGGCAACGGGAGATTAGGGAGATTAACAAGTGGCTCAAGAACTGGTGTAGGAAGGAGGGGTTTGGGTTCCTGGAGAACTGGGCCGACTTCTCAGTCGGCTACAGGCTCTATCGTAGGGACGGGCTGCACCTCAATGGGGAAGGGGCAGCTGTGATGGGGAAGAAGATGGCTAGAAGGTTGGAGGAGTGTTTAAACTAAGGACTAGGGGGGAGGGTAAATATGTTATAGAATGGGAAGATAGTGCAGATAGAGACCGGGGGCAATGTAGTGAGACTGGGGGAGGAATGGAAGGAGGGACTAGAACAGTTCAGAAGGAAAGGTGTAGAGTAAAAAATATACATAAACCTCTCAAATGTATGTATACTAATGCCAGAAGCCTGACTAATAAAACTGGTGAACTGGAATTAGTGATGTGTGAGGAGGACTATGACATAGTGGGAATAACTGAGACATGGCTGGATGATAGCTATGACTGGGCAGTTAATGTACAGGGTTACAGCCTGTTTAGAAAGGATCGTCAAAACCGGAGAGGGGGAGGGGTCTGCCTTTATGTAAAGTCCTGTCTAAAGCCCACACTCCGGGAAGATATAAGTGAGGGACATGAACATGTGGAGTCACTGTGGGTAGAGATACATGGCGCTAAAAACAATAATAAATTACTAATAGGAGTTTACTATAAACCACCTAATATACCAGAGTCCACAGAAAATCTACTACTAAACGAGATAGACAAGGCGGCAAATCATAATGAGGTGGTTATTATGGGGGACTTCAACTACCCAGATATAGACTGGGAAACTGAAACTTGTATATCTCATAAAGGAAACAGGTTCTTGGCAATAACCAAAGACAATTACCTCTCCCAACTGGTTCAGGACCCGACTAGAGGGACGGCCATACTGAACTTAGTATTAACCAATAGGCCTGACAGAACAACAGACGTGCAGGTTGGGAGACACCTGGGAAATAGTGACCACAAAGTAATAACCTTCCAATTTTCATTCAAAAGAGCGTTTCTACAAGGAGGAACAAAAATACCAAACTTCAAAAAAGCTAAATTTAGCCAACTAAGAGAGGCCATAGGCCTAATTAAATGGGATAAAGTCCTCACAAATAAAAATACAGCCACAAAATGGGATATCTTTAAAAGCATCCTAAAATCTCAGTGTGAGAGGTACATACCGTATGGGAATAAAAGGTTAAGGAACAAAAAGAAACCAATGTGGATAAACAGAACTGTAAAGAAAGCAATAAATGACAAAAAGAAAGCGTATACAACACTAAAACAGGAAGGTAGCACGGAAGCACTAAAAAACTATAAGGAAAAAAATAGAACATGTAAAAAACTAATAAAAACGGCCAAACTAGAGACCGAGAGATTAATTGCCAAAGAGAGTAAAACTAATCCTAAAATGTTCTTCAATTATATAAATGCTAAAAAGTATAAATCTGAAGGTGTCGGCCCATTAAAGAGTAAAGAGGGGGGAGTCGCAGAGAGCGACGAGGAGAAAGCAAAGCTGTTAAATATTTTTTTCTCCAATGTATTCACTGAGGGAAATAAACTGTCAGATGACATGCCGAATGTTGAAATAAATTCCCCATTAAAAGTGTCCTGTCTGGCCCAGGAAGAAGTACAACAGCGACTTAAAAAGATTAAAATAGACAAATCGCCAGGACTGGATGGCATACACCCCCGTATCCTAAGGGAATTAAGTAATGTCATAGCCAGACCCTTATTTCTGATATTTGCAGATTCTATATTGACAGGGAATGTCCCACAGGATTGGTGCATAGCAAATGTGGTGCCAATATTCAAAAAGGGTCCAAAAACAGAGCCTGGAAACTATAGGCCGGTAAGTTTAACATCTCTTGTGGGTAAACTGTTTGAAGGTTTTCTGAGAGATGCTATGTTAGAGCATCTTAACGGAAATAAGCAAATAACGCCATATCAGCATGGCTTTGTGAGGGATCGATCATGTCAAACAAATTTAATCAGTTTCTATGAGGAGGTAAGTTCTAGTCTTGACAGCGGCGAATCAATGGATGTAGTATATCTGGACTTCTCCAAAGCATTTGACACTGTACCACATAAAAGGTTAGTATATAAAATGAGAATGCTCGGACTGGGAGAAAACGTCTGTAAGTGGGTAAGTAACTGGCTCAATGATAGAAAACAGAGGGTGGGTATTAATGGTAAATACTCAGATTGGGTCACTGTCACTAGTGGAGAACCTCAGGGGTCAGTACTGGGCCCTATTCTCTTCAATATATTTATTAATGATCTTGTAGAAGGCTTGCATAGTAAAATATCAATTTTCGCAGATGACACTAAACTGTGTAAAGTAATTAACACTGATGAGGACAGTATACTACTACAGAGGGATCTGGATAGATTGGAGGCTTGGGCAGATAAGTGGCAGATGAGGTTTAACACTGACAAATGTAAAGTTATGCACATGGGAAGGAATAATGCAAGTCACCCGTACTTATTAAATGGTAAAACACTCGGTAACACTGACATGGAAAAAGATCTAGGAATTTTAATAAACAGCAAACTAAGCTGCAAAAAACTGTGTCAGGCAGCTGCTGCCAAGGCCAATAAGATAATGGGTTGCATCAAAAGGGGCATAGATGCCCGTGATGAGAACATAGTCCTACCACTTTACAAATCGCTAGTCAGACCACACATGGAGTACTGTGTACAGTTCTGGGCTCCTGTAAACAAGGCAGACATAGCAGAGCTGGAGAGGGTCCAGAGGAGGGCAACTAAAGTAATAACTGGAATGGGGCAACTACAGTACCCTGAAAGATTATCAAAATTAGGGTTACAAACTGAATGGAATGACGTGGTATAGCAGGAGGTGCTCAAACCCACATGCAGTCGTGCATATATATAGGGGAGCAAATCCTGCACTTGTGGCCCGTTGCTAATGGCAATCCCCAGCAAACATGCATACGGTGGAGGATGCCCGCAGCGAACCACAAGTACCACAATAGACATCCTACACAAGGTAACAATTGTGTGGATGTGATAATCAATATAACAATATAACAAAATGGCAAAAGACAGGTGCACTCTGCGGTATTACTAAATCCTCAAACTGGTTTTAAAATTGAGAAATTAGTCAACATGTCCTACGGAGTAGGACATGTCTAAGCCCGGGCACCGCGACAAGGTTTCTCAAGTAGCCCGGGACCTAACACTCTCCTACCTGTGCCAGTGGGCAAATACCAGGAGCCAGTGGGCAAATTACAGGAGCATAAGGCCGACTCACAAACAACTCACCAGTTACCTCCAGCATGTATCCATGCTTGCAATGGGAGGAGGGAGGAGTCTGCAAGTCCCACTCAAGACTGTCTGGTATGGCCCAGGCCTCACAGGTGCACCTAAATGTGGCCTGTAGATGGAAAACAGGCACATTTAAATTGGAGTTTATATACCTCCAGGAATCTCTATATATACAAACTGAATGGAATGACGTGGTATAGCAGGAGGTGCTCAAACCCACATGCAGTCGTGCATATATATAGGGGAGCAAATCCTGCACTTGTGGCCCGTTGCTAATGGCAATCCCCAGCAAACATGCATACGGTGGAGGATGCCCGCAGCGAACCACAAGTACCACAATAGACATCCTACACAAGGTAACAATTGTGTGGATGTGATAATCAATATAACAATATAACAAAATGGCAAAAGACAGGTGCACTCTGCGGTATTACTAAATCCTCAAACTGGTTTTAAAATTGAGAAATTAGTCAACATGTCCTACGGAGTAGGACATGTCTAAGCCCGGGCACCGCGACAAGGTTTCTCAAGTAGCCCGGGACCTAACACTCTCCTACCTGTGCCAGTGGGCAAATACCAGGAGCCAGTGGGCAAATTACTGTCACAACCAGACAGCTGAGAAGCTCTGACAGAGGCCTTTCAGAACCTCCTCCTTGAATTTCTGTGTTGTGGTATTCAGCTCCTCCTCTCGTCAGCCTCTCTCAGCTGTCATGTCTTAATTGCTTCCCTTTAAATGCCTCCTCAGAATGCTTTTCTGAGCGGCTTATATTTCCTCCTGGAGTGTGTGTGCACGCTGATCTGTCCTCATCTTTGCTTCAAAGCTAAGTGTACTTTTATATGTTTATATCTGTTTGCTGGATCCCAGATGACCCTGACTCCCTCCGTGTCTTGTGTAGGGAGCCGGTGGTCGTGTCCCCTCACTATTGTAGGGTGCTCAGGGCTTTATAGTCAAGGTTCGTGGATATGCAAACCTCCACCATTAGGATCTTTGCATAGGCTGAGCAGCCAGGGAAAGTGCCAGGTCTTCTGCAGGGGTCTCCCTTGGTTCCTTAGTTTTTGGATCCAGCGAGTCGTTTATACATGTTGCTTTGCCTTTGTTACCTGTACACATTCCGTGACATTATAAGCCGCCAAAACCGTCTTAAGCATGGATCCGGTTTCACTTTTGGCTGAACGCTTCCAGGGTCTTTCATTGGAGGTAGCTGACCTCCGTAAGACTTTGTCTCAGCTTCAAGTGACCGGTTCAGCTTGCGTTCATGGAGCTTGTTCTGAGCCTAAGATCTCGCTCCCGGATACGTTCTCCGGGGGTAGTGAGAATTTTGTGCGTTTTAGAGAGGCTTGCAAACTCCATTTTCGCCTTCTTCCCCATTCTTCTGGTGATGAGGAACGGAGGGTGGGGATCATTATATCGCTGCTCAGGGGTAACGCTCAGTCCTGGGCCTTTTCGCTGCCGGAGGGGGCACGGCCCCTCCGTTCAGTGGATGAATTCTTTTTAGCCCTGGGTCAGATATATGATGATCCGGATCGTATTGCTCTGGCGGAGTCTAGACTACGTCTCCTATGCCAGGGTAAACAATCCGCAGAAATATACTGCTCAGAATTTCGGAGTTGGGCAGCTGATACTGGTTGGAATGATGCTGCACTCCGAAGTCAATTTTGCCATGGTCTTTCAGAGGGATTGAAAGATGCATTTGCCTTTCATGAAAGGCCTATTTCTTTGGACTCTGCTATGTCTCAGGCCGTTCGTATTGACAGGCGTCTTAGAGAGAGAGGAGAGATCTCTCCTTCCTGTCATACTCGGTCCCAGGACTGTGCAGCGGTCCCATTCTCTGCGCAGGGGTCTCAGTCGCTGTCAGCCCCTTCTGAGCAGGAGCCCATGCAGCTGGGGTTGATTGCTTCTGACAATAGAAGATTCAGCCCGCATGAGAGGGTTTGTTTTTGTTGTGGAGGTATTAATCATTTGGCAAATATTTGTCCCTCTAGGAGATTCAGGCAGTTCTCTGGGTATAATAAAGAAACAAAGAGGAAAAAATCTTTGAAAAATGTTCCGTCTGTTACTATTGGCAGGATTGAGGCGGAAATTGAAGATTTTCCGTTTGCTTGTAGTTCCCGTTTTGTCCTGCCGGCTAGGGTGGCGCTAGAGAGCAAGAACATTTTTTGTGAGATTTTTGTGGATAGTGGAGCAGCGGTTAATCTCATTGATAATCACTTTGCGATAACTCATGGTTTCCAGGTGTGCGCTTTGAGAAAGGATATTCCTGTGTTTTCTATCGATTCCGCTCCACTTTCTCAGAAGTCATTAAAGGGCATAGTTCACAATATCCGTTTAATTGTGAGTGATGCTCATGTTGAGGATGTGTCATGTTTCGTCCTTAGCGGTTTGCCGACTCCTCTAGTGTTGGGGCTACCCTGGCTCACTAAACATAACCCCACCATTGATTGGCAAGCAAGGCAAATAAATGGTTGGAGTGACTTTTGCAGAGAGAATTGCCTCACGACATCTGTTTCTGAGGTTGCTACTAAGACTGTACCATCTTTTCTCTCTGAATTTTCGGATGTCTTCTCTGAGAGTGGAGTTCAGGATTTGCCCCCGCACAGGGAGTACGATTGCCCTATTAATCTCATCCCAGACGCCAAGCTGCCTAAATCTCGTTTATACAATCTTTCCCAACCTGAGAGGATCGCTATGCGTACTTATATCTCTGAGAGTCTGAGAAAGGGACACATACGACCCTCAAAGTCACCTGTTGCCGCTGGTTTTTTCTTTGTTAAGAAAAAAGATGGTTCTTTAAGACCTTGTCTGGATTTCAGGGAGCTGAACAATATCACAATTCGTGACCCTTATCCGCTTCCTCTGATCCCGGACCTGTTTAACCAGGTTGTTGGGGCTAAAGTCTTTTCCAAATTAGATTTAAGAGGGGCATACAACCTGGTCAGGGTCAGAGAAGGGGACGAATGGAAGACGGCCTTCAATACCCCTGAGGGCCATTTTGAGAATTTGGTTATGCCTTTTGGGTTGATGAATGCCCCAGCCGTTTTTCAGCATTTCGTGAACAGCATTTTTTATCATTTGATGGGAAAATTTGTATTGGTGTATTTGGATGACATTTTGATTTTTTCTCCCGATTTCAAAACTCATAAGGAACATTTACGTCAGGTCTTGCTCATCCTGCGGGAGAATAAACTATATGCGAAACTGGAAAAATGTGTGTTTGCGGTTCCAGAAATTCAATTTCTGGGGTTTCTTCTCTCCGCTTCTGGTTTTCGCATGGACCCCGAGAAGGTCCGCGCTGTGCTTGAGTGGGAGCTTCCTGAGAATCAAAAGGCGCTGATGCGTTTTTTGGGCTTTGCCAATTATTACAGGAAGTTCATTTTGAATTATTCTTCTATTGTTAAACCACTCACTGATATGACCAGAAAGGGGGTAGATTTTTCTTCTTGGTCAGTAGAGGCGCGTAAGGCCTTTTCTGATATCAAGGAGAGTTTTGCTTCCGCTCCCATCTTGGTGCAACCTGATGTTTCATTACCCTTCATAGTTGAGGTTGATGCTTCTGAGGTGGGTGTGGGGGCGGTCTTGTCTCAGGGTTCCTCTCCTGCCAATTGGCGACCGTGTGCCTTTTTCTCAAGAAAACTCTCCTCCGCAGAGAGAAATTACGATGTGGGAGATAGGGAATTGTTGGCCATCAAGTTGGCTTTTGAGGAATGGCGCCATTGGCTAGAGGGGGCCAGACACCCTATTACCGTATTTACTGACCATAAAAATCTGGCCTACTTGGAGTCAGCCAAGCGTCTGAACCCGAGACAGGCCAGATGGTCGTTGTTCTTTTCTAGGTTTAATTTTGTTGTCACGTTCCGCCCTGGAGTTAAGAATGTGAAGGCAGATGCCCTGTCACGTTGTTTTCCGGGAGGCGGGAATTTTGAAGACCCGGGTCCCATTTTGGCTGAAGGTGTGGTGGTCTCTGCTCTTTTTCCTGAATTGGAGGCAGAGGTGCAGGCAGCCCAGTCAGAGGCTCCTGATCTTTGTCCTCCTGGGAGGTTGTTTGTGCCTCTCGCTTTAAGACACAAGATTTTTAAAGAACACCACGATACGGTCCTTGCTGGGCACCCGGGGGTAAGAGCCACACTGGATCTCATCGCTCGGAGATTCTGGTGGCCTGCGCTTCGTAAGTCGGTTGAGGGTTTTGTGGCAGCCTGCGAGACTTGCGCTCGTGCCAAGGTCCCTCATTCACGGCCATCAGGTCCTCTCCTTCCCTTACCCATTCCTTCCCGTCCTTGGACACATCTGTCCATGGACTTTATCACGGACCTGCCTCGTTCCTCGGGGAAGACTGTGATTCTGGTGGTGGTGGACCGTTTTAGCAAAATGGTGCATTTCATCCCTTTTCCTGGTTTGCCCAATGCTAAGACGCTGGCGCAGGCATTTGTTGATCACATTGTCAAGTTGCACGGTATTCCTTCAGACATAGTCTCTGATAGGGGCACGCAGTTTGTTTCCAGATTCTGGAAGGCTTTCTGTTCTCGCTTGGGGGTTCGGTTGTCATTCTCTTCTGCTTTCCACCCGCAGTCGAATGGCCAGACAGAGCGCGTCAATCAGAATCTGGAGACATATCTGCGTTGTTTTGTGGCGGAGAATCAAGAGGATTGGTGTTCTTTTTTGTCCCTTGCTGAGTTTGCTTTAAATAACCGTCGTCAGGAGTCCTCTGATAAGTCACCATTTTTTGGTGCATATGGGTTTCATCCACAGTTTGGGACTTTCTCGGGAGAGGGGTCTTCTGGTTTACCTGATGAGGACAGATTCTCCTCGTCTTTGTCATCTATTTGGCAAAAGATTCAAGATAATCTAAAGAGCATGAGTGAGAGATATAAGCGTGTGGCTGATAAGAGACGTGTGCTTGGTCCGGACCTGAATGTTGGTGATCTGGTGTGGTTGTCTACCAAGAATATCAAATTGAAGGTTCCCTCCTGGAAGTTGGGTCCTAGGTTTATTGGGCCTTACAAAATCCTGTCTGTCATCAATCCTGTTGCATACCGTCTTGATCTTCCTCAGACTTGGAAGATCCATAATGTTTTTCATAAGTCCTTATTGAAACCTTATGTTCAACCCATTGTACCCTCGCCTTTGCCTCCTCCTCCGATTATGGTTGATGGGAATCTTGAATTTCAGGTCTCTAGGATTGTGGATTCTCGTCTTGTCCGCGGTTCTCTTCAGTACCTTGTTCAGTGGGAGGGGTATGGTCCTGAGGAGAGGATGTGGGTCCCAGTGACGGACATTAAGGCCTCTCGTCTCATCAGGGCATTCCATAGGTCCCATCCTGAGAAGGTGGGCTCTGAGTGTCCGGAGTCCACTCGTAGAGGGAGGGGTACTGTCACAACCAGACAGCTGAGAAGCTCTGACAGAGGCCTTTCAGAACCTCCTCCTTGAATTTCTGTGTTGTGGTATTCAGCTCCTCCTCTCGTCAGCCTCTCTCAGCTGTCATGTCTTAATTGCTTCCCTTTAAATGCCTCCCCAGAATGCTTTTCTGGGCGGCTTATATTTCTTCCTGGAGTGTGTGTGCACGCTGATCTGTCCTCCTGTTTGCTTCAAAGCTAAGTGTACTTTTATATGTTTATATCTGTTTGCTGGATCCCAGATGACCCTGACTCCCTCCGTGTCTTGTGTAGGGAGCCGGTGGTCGTGTCCCCTCACTATAGTAGGGTGCTCAGGGCTTTATAGTCAAGGTTCGTGGATATGCAAACCTCCACCATTAGGATCTTTGCATAGGCTGAGCAGCCAGGGAAAGTGCCAGGTCTTCTGCAGGGGTCTCCCTTGGTTCCTTAGTTTTTGGATCCAGCGAGTCGTTTATACATGTTGCTTTGCCTTGTTACCTGTACACATTCCGTGACATCATCACAGATCACAACCCTCTCAGCTGGCTGAAACGTACTTCTGGTACCAACGGAAAACTTCTCCGCTAGAGCTTAGCGCTCCAACAGTACGATTTCACGATTCAGCACAAACCGGGAAGTCGCCATCAGAATGCTGACGGACTTTCCCGCTGTAACGAGCTCAAATAGGGAGTTGGGATTGCTTCAGTCCCAGTCTTGCTAACCACTCCTTCCCCAATCTTCCAAAGGGGGGAGGTGTGACGCTTTGCGATCTACAGCGATACTAGGAAATCGCAAATGCGCCATATCAACATAGAAATATAGAAACATAGAATGTGTCGGCAGATAAGAACCATTCGGCCCATCTAGTCTGCCCAATATACTAAATACTATGGATAGCCCCTATCCTATCTTATTTCGCAATCACAAAGACAAAAGAGCCTTCACTAAGAATCTTCTCTTTTGACTAAAGGAGTAATTCACAGAGCAGAGGTGCCATTATCCACACCTTGTGACAAACCTTTCCTGCCCATGCCAAGTTGAGTAGCCATCAATCTAGTTCTCTTAGGACAGAACCTCATAAACCTGGTCTTGCTGCAGCCATAGTGTCTCCAATACCAGCAGGGGTCTCACACCTTTAGCCTGAGCAGCGAGCTTCAGAAGAAAAGGACAGATCCTTATCACACAGCTGGTTGGTACAGGAAGGAAGATGACCTGAAAGTCCCCCTTCAATCCATAAGCTTCATATTTTTCCCATATTTTACTAATATTTCATGGGTTATGGAAATGTGAAAGGAACCATCTTTTCAGAGATGGTTTTGGTTCTTCTAACCCACCTTCTAGGAAACCAGCGGGCAAATCAGAGATTCCCGCTCTGAGATAAAGGTTCTCAGGCACCCTGTATTATCTTTTAGTCGTATTTGTTATCAGATGATGCGTAAAATTGTACTGATTATCAATATCAACTATATTTCTTGATTGGACTTACGGGATATGGAGAAATGGGCAAAGCAAAGATTCTGCCAGATTTTCTCCCTATGGGGCAAAGGACTGCCCCTATTCCAATTACACAAGGCTGGACCCGAACGTGTTATAACCCCTCCCCGCTTCAGAGTAGGTAAAAACAGTGACACACTCAGGTCCTGGGTCCTTCTTCTACCATCTGACGTCGACTAACATCACGACCGCCCGCGGGACACAGGCACACCCCACCATCTTGGATTATTCCTTTCAAAGACTTTGCCTATTACTGGACACTACCACGGTAATTCTGAACTTACAGACATTCTATTCCCTTCCACCTCTTACCTATTTCTATCCAAACCAATCTGTTCAATTGGCAGGTATATCTATCTGTCAGCTTTAATATATATATTTTTGTGTGTAGTTTTAGAATAAAAACTAACGATTTCATCGTTCCAGTTTTGCCCTTATTACTTGATGACCTGATCTATGCTAAGAACTCTGTCCTCCGAAGACATACTACCAAATTGTGTTATTTTTATAAATTGTTAATTTACTAGCTAGGTTGCAAATAACCGTTTCGTCCCTTTAGGATTAGCTAGTCTCTTCACCCCGATTCAATACGAAGAGTGGTGGCAGCAAAATTTATTTGATTTCCAGCGTGAAATCAGTAATTTTATTTTTACCGATTGTACATACAATCGTGATTGCATCCTGTCTGGGCCCACAAACCAATCTTAAACGTCTGCTGTGCTCACAGTGGATTTGCCTCCAGAAGTCTCTAGTGGAGACCTGTATGGCAACTGTGGCTTAGTACGACGGGATTGGTGGGTGGATGTCACAAATACATTGGGCCAAATAATTTTTTTCTTATTGTGGTGAACGGTAACAATGAGAAAAAAAACATCTAGTAAGGGACGCGGACATGGTCGTGGTGGTGTTAGTGGACCCTCTGGTGCTGGGAGAGGACGTGGCCGTTCTGCCACAGCCACACGTCCTAGTGTACAAAGTACCTCAGGTCCCAGTAGCCGCCAGAATTTACAGCGATATTTGGTGGGGCCCAATGCCATTCTAAGGATGGTAAGGCCTGAGCAGGTACAGGCATTAGTCAATTGGGTGGCCGACAGTGGATCCAGCACGTTCACATTATCTCCCACCCAGTCTTCTGCAGAAAGCGCACAGATGGCGCCTGAAAACCAAGCCCATCAGTCTGTCACATCACCCCCATGCATTTCAGGGAAACTGTCTGAGCCTCAAGTTATGCAGCAGTCTCTTATGCTGTTTGAAGACTCTGCTGGCAGGGTTTCCCAAGGGCATCCACCTAGTCCTTCCCCAGCGGTGGAAGACATAGAATGCACTGACGCACAACCACTTATGTTTCCTGATGATGAGGACATGGGAATACCACCTCAGCACGTCTCTGATGATGACGAAACACAGGTGCCAACTGCTGCTTCTTTCTGCAGTGTGCAGACTGAACAGGAGGTCAGGGATCAAGACTGGGTGGAAGACGATGCAGGGGACGATGAGGTCCTAGACCCCACATGGAATGAAGGTCGTGCCACTGACTTTCACAGTTCGGAGGAAGAGGCAGTGGTGAGACCGAGCCAACAGCGTAGCAAAAGAGGGAGCAGTGGGCAAAAGCAGAACACCCGCCGCCAAGAGACTCCGCCTGCTACTGACCGCCGCCATCTGGGACCGAGCACCCCAATGGCAGCTTCAAGGAGTTCCCTGGCATGGCACTTCTTCAAACAATGTGCTGACGACAAGACCCGAGTGGTTTGCACGCTGTGCCATCAGAGCCTGAAGCGAGGCATTAACGTTCTGAACCTTAGCACAACCTGCATGACTAGGCACCTGCATGCAAAGCATGAACTGCAGTGGAGTAAACACCTTAAAAACAAGGAAGTCACTCAGGCTCCCCCTGCTACCTCTTCTGCTGCTGCCGCCTCGGCCTCTTCTGCTGCTGCCGCCTCGGCCTCTTCCTCCGCCTCTGGAGGAACGTTGGCACCTGCCGCCCAGCAAACAGGGGATGTACCACCAACACCACCACCTCCGTCACCAAGTATCTCAACCATGTCACATGCCAGCGTTCAGCTCTCCATCTCACAAACATTTGAGAGAAAGCGTAAATTCCCACCTAGCCACCCTCGATCCCTGGCCCTGAATGCCAGCATTTCTAAACTACTGGCCTAGGAAATGCTGTCATTTAGGCTGGTGGACACAGACAGCTTCAAACAGCTTATGTCGCTTGCTTTCCCACAGTATGTTGTTCCCAGCCGCCACTACTTCTCCAAGAGAGCCGTGCCTTCCCTGCACAACAAAGTATCCGATAAAATCAAATGTGCACTGCGCAACGCCATCTGTGGCAAGGTCCACCTAACCACAGATACGTGGACCAGTAAGCACAGCCAGGGACGCTATATCTCTCTAACTGCACACTGGGTAAATGTAGTGGCGGCTGGGCCCCAGGCAGAGAGCTGTTTGGTGCACGTCTTTCCGCCGCCAAGGATTGCAGGGCAACATTCTTTGCCTCCTGTTGCCTCCTCCTCCTACTCGGCTTCCTCCTCCTCTTCTTCCACCTGCTCATCCAGTCAGCCACACACCTTCACCACCAACTTCAGCACAGCCCGGGGTAAACGTCAGCAGGCCATTCTGAAACTCATATGTTTGGGGGACAGGCCCCACACCGCACAGGAGTTGTGGCGGGGTATAGAACAACAGACCGACGAGTGGTTGCTGCCGGTGAGCCTCAAGCCCGGCTTGGTGGTGTGCGATAAAGGGCGAAATCTCGTTGCAGCTCTGGGACTAGCCGGTTTGACGCACATCCCTTGCCTGGCGCATGTGCTGAATTTGGTGGTGCAGAAGTTAATTCACAACTACCCCGACATGTCAGAGCTGCTGCATAAAGTGCGGGCCGTCTGTTTGCGCTTCCGGCGTTCACATCCTGCCACCGCTCGCCTGTCTGCGCTACAGCGTAACTTCGGCCTTCCCGCTCACCGCCTCATATGCGACGTGCCCACCAGGTGGAACTCCACCTTGCACATGCTGGACAGACTGTGCGAGCAGCAGCAGGCCATAGTGGAGTTTCAGCTGCAGCACGCACGGGTCAGTCGCACTGCGGAACAGCACCACTTCACCACCAATGACTCGGCCTCCATGCGAGACCTGTGTGCCCTGTTGCGCTGTTTCGAGTACTCCACCAACATGGCCAGTGGCGATGACGCCGTTATCAGCGTTACAATACCACTTCTATGTCTCCTTGAGAAAACACTTAGGGCGATGATGGAAGAGGAGGTGGCCCAGGAGGAGGAGGAGGAGGAGGAGGAGGAAGAGGGGTCATTTTTAGCACTTTCAGGCCAGTCTCTTCGAAGTGACACAGAGGGAGGTTTTTTGCAACAGCAGAGGCCAGGTACAAATGTGGCCAGCCAGGGCCCACTACTGGAGGACGAGGAGGACGAGGATGAGGAGGAGGTGGAGGAGGATGATGATGAAGCATGTTCACAGCGGGGTGGCACCCAACGCAGCTCGGGCCCATCACTGATGCGTGGCTGGGGGGAAACGCAGGATGATGACGATACGCCTCCCACAGAGGACAGCTTGTCCTTACCTCTGGGCAGCCTGGCACACATGAGCGACTACATGCTGCAGTGCCTGCGCAATGACAGCAGAGTTGCCCACATTTTAACATGTGCGGACTACTGGGTTGCCACCCTGCTGGATCCCCGGTACAAAGACAATGTGCCCACCTTACTTCCTGCACTGGAGCGTGAAAGGAAGATGCGTGAGTACAAGTGCACATTGGTAGACGCGCTACTGAGAGCATTCCCAAATGTCACAGGGGAACAAGTGGAAGCCCAAGGCGAAGGCAGAGGAGGAGCAAGAGGTCGCCAACGCAGCTGTGTCACAGCCAGCTCCTCTGAGGGCAGGGTTAGCATGGCAGAGATGCGGAAAAGTTTTGTCAACACGCCACAGCTAACTGCCACCACCTGATACGGAATGTGTTAGCAGGAGGCAACATTTCACTAACATGGTGGAACAGTACGTGTGCACACCCCTCCACGTACTGACTGATGGTTCGGCCCCATTCAACTTCTGGGTCTCCAAATTGTCCACGTGATCAGAGCTAGCCTTTAATGCCTTGGAGGTGCTGGCCTGCCCGGCGGCCAGCTTTTTATCTGAACGTGTATTCAGCACGGCAGGGGGCGTCATTACAGACAAACGCAGCCGCCTGTCTACAGCCAATGTGGACAAGCTGACGTTCATAAAAATTAACCAGGCATGGATCCCACAGGACCTGTCCATCCATTGTGCAGATTAGACATTTATAACTACCTCCCCTTAACCATATATTATTGTACTCCAGGCCACTTCCTCATTCAATCCTCTTTTTATTTTCATTTTACCATTATATTGCGGGGCAACCCAAATTTGAATGAACCTCTCCTCTGTCTGGGTGCCGGGGCCTAAAAATATCTGACAGTGGCCTGTTCCAGTGTTGGGTGACATGAAGCATGATTCTCTGCTATGACATGAAGCCTGATTCTCTGCTATGGGACCTCTCTCCTCTGTCTGGGTGCCGGGGCCTAAAAATATCTGACAGTGGCCTGTTCCAGTGTTGGGTGACATGAAGCATAATTCTCTGCTATGACATGAAGCCTGAATCTCTGCTATGGGACCTCTCTCCTCTGTCTGGGTGTCGGGGCCTAAAAATATCTGACAATAGCCTGTTCCAGTGGTGGGTGACATGAAGGCTGATTTTCTGCTATGACATGAAGCCTGATTCTCTGCTATGACATGAAGCCTGATTCTCTACTATGGGACCTCTCTCTTCTGTCTGGGTGCCGGGGCCTAAATATCTGACAATGGCCTGTTCCAATGGTGGGTGACGTGAAGCCTGATTCTCTGCTATGACATGAAGCCTGATTCTCTGCAATGGGACCTCTCTACTCTGTCTGGGTGCCGGGGCCTAAATATCTGACAATGGCCTGTTCCAATGGTGGGTGACGTGAAGCCTGATTCTCTGCTATGACATGAAGCCTGATTCTCTGCAATGGGACCTCTCTCCTCTGTCTGGGTGCCGGGGCCTAAATATCTGACAATGGCCTGTTCAAATGGTGGGTGACGTGAAGCCTGATTCTCTGCTATGACATGAAGCCTGATTCTCTGCTATGGGACCTCTCTCCTCTGTCTGGGTGCCGGGGCCTAAAAATATCTGACAGTGGCCTGTTCTAGTGTTGGGTGACATGAAGCATGATTCTCTGCTATGACATAAAGCCTGATTCTCTGCTAAGGGACCTCTCTCCTCTGTCTGGGTGCCGGGGCCTAAAAATATCTGACAGTGGCCTGTTCCAGTGGTGGGTGACATGAAGCCTGATTCTCTGCTATGACATGAAGCCTGATTCTCTGCTATGACATGAAGCCTGATTCTCTGCTATGGGACCTCTCTCTTCTGTCTGGGTGCCGGGGCCTAAATATCTGACAATGGCCTGTTCCAGTGGTGGGTGACGTGAAGCCTGATTCTCTGCTATGACATGAAGGCTGATTCTCTGCAATGGGACCTCTCTCCTCTGTCTGGATGCCGGGGCCTAAATATCTGACAGTGGCCTGTTCCAGTGGCGGGTGACATGAAGCCTGATTCTCTGCTATGGGACCTCTCTCCAATTGATATTGGTTAATTTTTATTTATTTTATTTTTATTTCGATTCATTTCCATATCCACATTTGTTTGCTGGGGATTTACCTACATTTTGCTGCCTTTTGTAGCCCTCTAGCCCTTTCCTGGGCTGTTTTACAGCCTTTTTAGTGCCGAAAAGTTTGGGTCCCCATTGACTTCAACGGGATTCGGGCGAAGTTCGGGTCGAGTTCGGATCCCGAACCCGAATATTTCCGGGAAGTTCGGCCAAACTTCATCGAACCCTAACATCCAGGTGTTCGCTCAACTCTACTCCCTATCCTTTCCCTTAACTTCCATACAGCAAAATAAAAGTTTTAAAGTATTTTCTACCACTGTCTCTAGCGCCTGCTGACGTCTCTCCCTGCACTAAGTACACTGGAAAATGTCTGAATCCAAGATGGCTGAGGCTAGTTATAGGGCCGTGACATCACAGGGCTGGCTGGCTTTTGATTGGCTGCATGCATGGCATTGTGCGTGATCCCTCGTTCCCAGAGTTCCTTGCTTCATGTCCTAACACGTGCAGCAGCCATTTTAGGAAAAATGTGATTCGTTACCACGAAGCCTGAGTCAATTCCGATTCGGTGCAAATCAAATTTTTCCTGAAATTCGGATCGAATTCCACTTCGTCAACTTTGATTCGCCCATCTCTAACCCTCACTAATTGGATGCTAATGACCTATCCTGAGGATAAGTCAACAATATCAGGAGCCTAGAAACCCTCTTTAAAGGGCTTTTCTGAGACTTTTGAAGGTGTTACCTTAAGAAGGTTTTGTTCCTGACCTCGCTCCTGCTGTGTTTCTTGGATTGTCTTCCTGGTAGTAGCAGTTCTACTTTTGATTCTGACCTTCAGCTCCAGTCTACTCTCCTATCTCATCATCTGGCTTGTCAGATTCTGATTGATCTTAGCCATCTCTGCCTGACAAAGCCATTGCAACTAGAACCAACCTCTGACTATTCTGTGACCTATGAACTGGGATTCCTCTTGCAGCAAAGTCTACAGCTCTTTGCAGGGGTTAAAGGTAAAACCTAGGAGTTCCTGAAACCCCAAATCCCAGTTTAACCTGTGTCATATGGTTTATTTTCTTAACATGCAAGATATAACAGTTCAATTTGTTATAGTCCGAGGGCTGACCCCTTTCTTTTCCCAATTGCTAAGCATGGCAAATGGGAGTCAGAGATTCGGAAGAGCATCAAAGCCCTTCCAGTATATTAATTGATTGGTGTCTTACAGGGTAATAGCTAGTCTTTCAGTTGGTGTCAAAACTGGGACACATGCCATTCCAGACCTCCTAGCTATGCCCCTAGAGTCCTAAATATTTTTTCATATGACACAAATTTAATATGAACAATGTTTTACTGGGAATTTTGTTATTGGAGCAACTGCACAATGTTGTACCTTACTATAACTTAAGGTGCTCAAATACATAAGAAGAAAGCAGGCTTAATCCGCCAATTTTGGCAATATCGGCAGATTGTCTTATGTAGATGGAGGTGGGCTGACTCTCCTATGAAGGATGATGTTAGGGGAATGAGGGATGTTGAATTTCAACATGCCAGATCTTTTGTTCTGACAAATGGTAAGCCATCACCAGAGGCGAATGCCAGCTATTTCTTCCCTTCTTCCCTTTGAGAACATGGCCGAACTGAGTGTGCAAGCTGTTGGCTGAAAAAGTATTTGGGTATTGAAGTGTATGGCCAGCTTAAAAAGGTCATACCATGATTGATATAAAAATGAAAATCAGACATCATACAGTACATGACAATCTCTTTCTAACAAAGCTAGAACCAGCCCTGTACCTCACATGGACCCAGAGATCTCCTCAATTATTGTTCCAATTGCTCTTCTAGATTTTCCTCAGCCTGGCAGCTTAGGGGCCTCTCTTTTCTTCTACAGCTCAGGAGGTATGTCCTTTCTCAGGAAGCATGTCCTTTCTGCTGTAGTTCTCTCCATGTAACTGTCATAGTTTCTAACAATGGATATAGTGGTTGGGAGTTCAAGGATGGAACAGAGCATGTCTGACCACCTTAGTAGTGGGCAGAATACAATACAGATTAAAGACAAGGGGGCGCCATTTTAGTGACCTAATGAGAATACCTCACAAGGGAAACATTTTTGTAACACAGTAAACTACAGAAGTAATTAGTGTTTCTTGCTGAATTATATTAAAATACAATTTAATGGTGGCCCAACCCCTTAAAGCCACTATGGTATAATGCACTAAGCACATTGGTGTGGTCCATGCACTTGTTTTTACTAACCTTCTATAATGTCAACCTACAAACATTATGACATTATTATAGGCTTTGCTATATCTCTATTCGTTTTTTCCCTATTGCCTTTAGCATGGATAATATATTTTTCAAATGGCGGGATACAAGAGCCCACATAATCTTCCCCCTCCCCCGCCTTCATAAATGGCAAATGTTTCATCTCATTCCCATCCAACAAGGACAACCCACAGCCCTGAATATTGAAGAGACCTGTCAGCCTTTGTCATAACGTGGGTTCAGTCAATGAAAACAAAAAAAATGCTAAAACCAGCAATTTTCTGTGTAGAGGCTGAGAATTAAGAAATAGATCACATAGCACAATCACCAAGCACCAAATTAAAAGCATTTTCTTGTTTGTCGAAAAAGCATGATTAATTTTTGAAGACTGGAAACTCATTATCCGGAGAGTGTGAGGCCTGGCGACATTCTGGGGATGACACGTTATTTACTTGTTGAGCACTGATGGTGATGTTTTATGGGAAAGGTTGTCATGTACTGTATCCGTACATTATGCTCTTCTGCACTAGGTATCTATTAGAGCAGAATGGAACGAGGGGGGTTTCTTTATGAAGCAGTCTCCGCTGTCTTCCCTGGTGAACATTATTCTCTCTTAGTATAAGGCTTCTCAAAATGAACCCCACTAGAGACTCATTATCTCAAGGGCACAGTGGCCATTGTTGCCTCTCGAACTCCAGTCATTTCATTATCCTTCAGTTAGAGAGTCAAAGTATATGGCTGCGAGGAGAATTTTGTAACTTTAAATGACTTTGCCAAAATGTTTACAGGACAGACAAATCACATTCAGATCTTAAATATAAATGAGCCATTTACCTCGCTCTCCTTTCAATAATTAAGGCGGACTGAAAAACGTTTAACTTTGTAAAACTTGACGACCTTAACGAGCAGCATTACAATAAAGTTTATAATGTCAGCGCCGTGGAACTGAGCTCTATCCAATTCCTCTGCACTACTCTAATTTCACATTTTATGTAAGTCCGAGGCTATAAAAGACATTGATTACCAGATCAAGGCCTCTGCTTTAACACTTCACAGATACTTTGTACGAAGGGTATAATTGCATTCTAACCCAGTGGGTGTGAACGCGCTGTCACTGAACAGATTTGGCTTAGGGCTACTTAAAGGGGTTGTGTCATCTCAGACTTTATTGGCATTATAGTAGGATATGCCAGCCGTAGGATCACTAGAATATGCCATCAAAGTGAAATAAGTGCTGGTTCCACCTCTGAGAACCATACCTATTTTCAGAACGAACTGCAGTGAAGGAGAAGAAGAGCTCACAGTGCATGCACAGCGTGCTCTCCATTTATTTCTATGGGACTTCCGGGGATAACCGAGCCAGTGCTCTGCTATTTTTGGAAATCCCATAGAAATGAATGGAGAGCGCACCATAGTGCTGCCACTGCTCCATTCACTTCTATGGGACTGCCGGGGATAACTGAGCCAGTGCTCAGCTATTTGCAGCAGTCCCATAGGAATGAATAGAGGGCGGCCGCACATGCGTGGCTGCTCTTCAGTCGCTTTAGGGGTTTTGTTCTAGAGCTAGTGATATGCCACTAATGTCTAATATGAGACAACCCATTTAAGGGTGTTATCTAAGTGCCCCCCTTTCCCCCCTGGTCTTCAGCCTTTCACCACTATACAGGTATCTGGTCTCCCTTGCACTAGAACCACAGGGGTGGTTCAACAGATACCGGTGCATTGCACCAAAGGGGACAAGCAGATTCATAGTTAGTGGGTAAATCAAGATCTGGCAGGCAGACTTTTAATCAGCCTGCAGAACAAAAGTCAGGGTGAGTAGCACAGGGTCGGTCAGTATGAAAAGAGTTAGAGAGAGCCCGTGTCTTATGGGCAGAGAGGACTGCAGGAGAAGATAGAAACTGCAGACCCAGTATGGAGTGAAGATGCCGAATACTAATCCGTCATCCATACCCAGGGATGCTGGAGGTCAGGGACCCCCTGAAGAAACTCGGCAGCAGGACAGGTGAGCATTCCCACCAGGAGCAGAAAGATCCCAAGAGAATAGGCCACCTGTGTGACATGCATTGTATAGTTTAGGGATTGGATAATATGTAGGCTCAATATCAACAAGGGTACACCTGTAAGACCGTGAACTGGGGAGGTACCGCAGGATACAGCAAAGTCACAGACGAGAAAAGCGACAATACACAGAAAGTTTACTAAAACAGTAATATAAACACAACAATAAGAAGGTGCACAGAATATCTTATACCCCGGGCCCACAGTCACTGTTCCTGTCCAGTTGGACAGACCTATCGCGGTGACACGTACAGCAGAGCCTGCAAGTCAATACTGTGCTGCAATAGAGAGGACAAACCTAGCCAATGGCGCACACAGCAGAGCCTGCGAGTCAATACTGTGCCGCTACACAATTCTGTAAAGCCTGCCAACATGCAAGTCCTATCTAACTAAATAACTAATTGGCACTACAAAAATAATGCGATGAGTAAACGGATTTACTGACCTGGGTCTGTTCTGTGTCAGAAGATGTCTTTTAACCGAGATGATCACCAGGCTCTTAGTACTCATGCGGCCTTGTTTGGTAGTTAAACTTCTGTTCAAACGTTGTAAGCAGTCCTCCTGGAACAATCCCTGTTCCTAAGAGCAGGATCTAAGTGAGGGAAAACGACTAGTCCCCCTCCACTGCATCCCCGATCACTCCAGGAGACTCGGACACCAAGATGGAACCAGATTCAGTCTCACACAACCAGTCCTTTCACAATGTCAGCTCTCTCTCACTTCCTGGTTCTTCTTCCGGCAGGAGCAGCAGCACGAGTCATCATCTCATTTGCATGTTTAAATCCAGCAGTAACTAAGGGTACTTTCACACTAGCGTTTTTCTTTTCCGACACTGAGTTCCGTCCTAGGGGCTCAATACCGCAAAAGAACTGATCAGTTTTATCCCCATGCATTCTGAATGAAGAGAAATCCATTCAGGATGCATCAGGATGTCTTCAGTTCAGTCTTTTTGACTTTTCAGGACGGAGGCAATACCGCAGTATGCTGCGATTTTATCTCCGTCCAAAATTCCGGAACACTTGCACGGAATGCTGAATCCGGCATTAATTTACATTGAAATGTATTAGTGCCGGATCCGGCATAAAAAATACTGCAATGCCAAATGCGTCCTTCCTGTCTGCGCATGCGTAGACCTTTAGAAATGTGAAAAAAATGTAGAAACGGATCAGTTTGTCCGTATGACCAAAGGGACAGACGGATCCGTTCTTGCAATGCATTTGTGAGACGGATCCGCATCCCGATCCGTCTACAAATGCTGTCCATTTGCATGCAGATTGCCGGCGACGGAACTGCTTGCCGGATCACACTGCCGCAAGTGTGAATATAGCTTTAGCTGTAACAGAGAACCAGCGGCCTCCTGTGGCCGAAATGCTAAATTACAATCCTATAGTTTAATTATGCACCAGCATTATACAGGAAGAGCTGTTCCACAATCTCACCCACCCACCATGCAGCCAAGTACAACTCAATCATGCAAACTGCAGAGGGATCATATTGACGGATTAGAACTGACTTGTTAATGGCCGTGTGGTTTAATGGGTTAGCAATAAACAATTCAGTTTTAATCAGTTAATATGATCCAGTTGTGGTTCCCATAGCGACGTGCTACTCTGAAGTATGGCGGCCACTTCCTAACAGCTGTTGGACAAATCTGGACTCTAAATGGTTAACCAGGCCCCCCTGGGCTCTATTCTCCATCTTGTTTCCTAAAATGTAATGTTTTTGAGTAACTAAAGGAAATTTGTTTTTTGTTGTTGTAACAATAGGTCAGTTCACCTCTCCTAGTGGGATTGTCTGGCTCAATACATTTTTGAAAGATTCCCTATGTTTTAAAGCTAAAATAATAAAATAAGGCAATACTCACTTTGACACCTGACACGACCACTCTGATGTTTTATGGTACCCTGGTGGTGTCTGCTCCCTCTTGATAAGCAGGAAGTGCCTGCCCAGCCTATCACTGGCCACAGTGGTGACCCGCCTCATCAAGTGATTGGCTGAACAGGCATTTTGTGCATGTCCAGAGGGAGCAGGGAGTAGAGACTGGGAGTGAATCCTGAAGCGTTGGAATGGGAGAGGCAGAGGACAGGTGTGGTGAGTTTTAACTTATACAAATGAGAAGCCTATAAAATAAAAATTACATCGCCGGCCAACCCTTTTAAGGTCGATTTCCGCTATTCTGTGCTTTCTTAGTTTCCAATTCCTTTCACAGTAGGTATGGCTGTAAAGTCTATGAACATTTTGTGCAATATTATGGTTTCATACAAGTTGTACAGAACTATAGTATGGCAACCAGGAGGTGTATGAAACCATACTGTACCACCCTATATTTCTAACATAGATGAGCAAATCGATTCTAAACTGATCAGATTCATCACAAATTTTATCAAAATTATTTTATTTTTAAAATGTTGTACACTACCGAGGAAAACAGGGCAGGGAAGGCGAAGAGAGAGAATTACATGACCACGGGTGGGCACCGGGCCAGTGAACTTGCCCACAATACTTTGCAGTCAGCCTGACAGTCAATCAAAAGGGAGGATATTGGCTGGCCTATCAGGCTCTATGCTAGCTGCAAAGCACAAATGCCACTGTGAGCTCAGCCACTGATTTTAATGGTCATATCTGCCATGCTTTGTGAGACACCAATTTGGCACAAAAAACAGCTATTACAGGGTATTGCAGGGACAGTGTAGGGGTTGTGAAGAAGATATATTTAGTTAGGTAGACTGAATTAGGTAGGTAGAAAACCAGGTTTCATTATTAGGAAGACTATAGGGGCAGTTAGTGTACTGTGTGTCTTATAGTCAAGGCTGCTAAAACAGTTTCTAAATTGATGTGTTACACTACACAAACATCATTTTACAGTGCTCTACTTTCTGTGCATTAGCTAGCTTTTTTTGTAAAAACAAAAACAAAACAAAAAACTTCTATAATTTATAAATGATTATAGCCATATTTTTCAAAGTCACCAGCAGCTTATATTTTACTGCACACGCTGCATAATTGAGAGCTTTTCTTTATAAAAACCTGACACCATTTTTCTACTGCATATAAGTGCACAATTAAGCATATTTTAGTGGATAAATACCAGCGTGCAGTGTGTTTGTTGTAAATCTTCTATCTCTTATATATATAAAAATGAGTTTCTGTCTGTCTGTTCTTTATGTGCGACCAAACGACTGGCCCGATCTTCATCAAATTTGGCACACAGGAACATCAGGTGTCCGGGAAGGTTTAGACTGGGTCTCAGCTCTCTAGGACGGTACGTTCCTGAGATATTCCCCAAAATTGACCCACATTAGCCAATACAAGCCTGCCACTGTTAAAGGGGCGGTCACTGTGAAAATCACTGTTAAAGGGGCGGCCACTGTGAAAGTCATTGTTAAAGGGGCGGCCACTGTGAAAGTCACTGTTAAAGGGGCAGTCACTGTGAAAGTCACTGTTAAAGGGGCAATCACTGTGAAAGTCACTGTTAAAGGGGCGGTCACTGTGAAAGGGGCAGGCTCTATGGAGGTCACTGTTAAAAGGGCAGACACTGTTAAAGGGGCGGGCACTCTGGAGGTCAATGTTAAATGGGTGGCCACTGTGGAGGTCAATGTTAAAGGGGTGGGCACTGTGGAGGACATTGTTAAAGGGGCAGGTACTGTAGAGGTCACTGTTATGGGGTAAACTGTCGATATCTTTTTACGACACACGGAATCATAAAATCAAATAGGTTAAATATACCCATGCGAGGCCGGGTACTTGTGGTAGTAATTTATAATTTTACAGTTAAAGGGTTTCTGTCATCAGAAAAAATGGGTGTAAACCTGGCTGACATTAGCGATGTGCTAATGTCAGCTGAACATAAGTATATTAGTTACATGTCATTATGTGCCGCCGTTATTTAGAAAAATGAACTTTTTAATATTCAAATGAGCCTCTAGGAAATGGGTGGGCATTGCGCCTGCTCCTAGAGGCTCCGTTCGATCATCTCTTTCCACACCCTTCTAAACTTGATTGACAGGGCCAGGCCAGCGTTGGTCTCCTGTCTGCCGAGGAAATCTCGTACCTGCGCCACCTCGTTCAGTGTTCAGCACAGGCGCAGTGAGGGAAGGATGTCAGCCGGCAGCCAACTTCCTGCGATGTATTCAGCACAGGTGCAGTGAGGAAGCTGGCAGCCTGCGAGCGTCCTTCCCTCATTGCGTCTGCACCAAATACTAAACGGGATGGAGCAGGCGTGAGATTTCCCCGGCAGACAGGGCTGGCAGGAGGAGACCAACGCTGGCCTGGCCCTGTCAATCAAGTATAGAAGGGAGTAGAAAGAGGTGAGCGAAAGGAGCTTCTAGGAGCAGGTGCAACGCCCCCCCCCCCCCCTGCTCCTAGAGGCTCATTTGGATATTATAAAAGTTTGTCTTTCTAAATAACTACTGCACATAGTGACATGGGACTAATATAGTTTTGTTCAGCTGACATTGGCACATCGCTAACTTCAGCCAGGTTAATACCCATTTTTCTGATGACAGAAACCCTTTAAGTGTATTTTACTGCATCAGTACCAGCATATATTGTGTCAATGTCACTGCCTTCCAGCCAGGGGATGTTCAATTCTTCTAATATTTTATTTCCTAAAAACCTGTTGCAATTTTTCTGTAGAAATAATATTTTCCAGCATCATCGAACTGCTGTTTCTTTTACTGATACCACTGTGTGTGTTTAAACATCTGCCCTAATAAAGGACAATGTATAGAATTTTTTCAATGTTAAAAAGCATGACAAATCCGACAGTGCAGTATTTTTTTTAAATAGTTAGTTTTTTTTAGCACTGTCAACCATGTGTTTACCTATACCTACAGTCAGGTCCATAAATCTTGGGACATCAACACAATTGTAAAATTTTGGCTCTATACACCACCACAACGGATTTGAAATGAAACAAACAAGATGTGCTTTAACCACCTCAGCTCCCCTAGCTTAAACCCCCTAAATGACCAGACCACTTTTTACAATTCTGCACTACACTACTTTCACGGTTTATTGCTCGGTCATACAACTTACCACCCAAATGAATTTTACCTCCTTTTCTTCTCACTAATAGAGCTTTCATTTGGTGGTATTTCATTGCTGCTGACATTTTTACTTTTTTTTATATTAATCGAAAATGACCGAAATATTTGCAAATAAATGAAATTTTTCACTTTCTGTTGCAAAATTTTTCAAATAAAACTACATTTCTATATAAATTTTTCTCTAAATTTATTGTTCACATGTCTTTGATAAAAAATGAAAATAAGTGTATATTTATTGGTTTGGGTAAAAGTTATAGCGTTTACAAACTATGGTGCAAAAAAATTAATTTACGCAATTTGACTTTCTGAGCACCTATCATGTTTCCTGAGGTTCTACAATGCCCAGACAGTAGAAACACCCCACAAATGACCCATTTCGGAAAGTAGACACCCTAAGGCAGTGGTGGCGAACCTATGGCAGCACAGGCAGCGCACTGAATGTAGCTACTATAGCTAAGTGATAAATTACATGAAAGATACACTATATTGGACTGTAGTATTCAAGGTAAATTGCCGTGTTGGCACCTTGTGATAAATAAGTGGGTTTTGGGTTGCAGTTTGGGCACTCGGTCTCTAAAAGGTTCGCCATCACTGCCCTAAGGTATTCGCTGATGGGCATAGTGAGTTTATGGAAGTTTTAATTTTTTGTCACAAGTTAGTGGAAATGGAAATATATATATTTTTTTCTTACAAACTCTCATATTCCACTAACTTGTGACAAAAAATGTAATTTTACATGAACTCACCATGCCCCTCTCACGAAATTCCTTGGTGTCTTCTTTCCAAAATGGGGTCACTTGTGGGGTATTTATACTGCCCTGGCATTTTAGGGGACCTAAAGCGTGAGAAGTAGTTTGGAATACAAATGCGTAAAAAATTCCCTGTGAAATCCTAAAAGTACTCATTGGAATTTGGGCCCCTTTGCGCACCTAGGCTGCAAAAAAGTGTCACACATGTGGTATCGCCGTACTCAGAAGAAGAAGGGCAATGTGTTTTGTGGTGTATTTTTACATATACCCATGTTGGGTGAGATAAATATCTGTAAAAGACAACTTTTCCCATTTTTTTTATACAAAATTGTCATTTTACAGAGATATTTCTCTCACCCTAGCATAGGTATATGTAAAAATACACCCCAAAACACATTGCCCTACTTCTCCTGAGTACGGCGTTACCACATGTGTCACACTTTTTTGCAGCCAAGATGCACAAAGGGGCCCAAATTCCAATGAGTACCTTTAGGATTTCACAGGGCATTTTTACGCATTTGGATTCCGTGAGTCGTATGGTGAGTTCATTTAAGATTAAATTTTTTGTCACAAGTTAGTGGAATATGAGACTTTGTAAGAAAAAACTAAAAAACTTTTTCCGCTAACTTGTGCCCAAAAAAATAATCTTCTATGAACTCGCCAAGCCCCTCAAAAGCGATTTTTATAGTGCCGCAGCGATTTTACTGTGTTTTTGCAGTGATCAGAAAAAAAAAATTCTGTCACTGCGGCGGGGCGGACTGAACGCAAGTGTGCGCACAAGTTCAGGCCTGATCGGGCCTGAACTTGCGGACAAGAAAAGGCATTTTCTATATAGTTCTGGCAATGTGCGGATCCGCGAAATGCGGAAAGCACATTGTCGGTGTGCGTGTTTTGCGGATCGGTGGATCCGCAAAACACATACGGACGTCTGAATTGAGCCTTACAGGGGGGTGATCAATGACAGTGGGGTGATCAGGGAGTCTATATAGGGTGATCAGGGGTTAATAAGTGACAGGGAAGGGGGGGTGTAGTGTAGTGTGGTGATTGGTGCTACATACAGAGCTGCCTGTGTCCTCTGGTGGTCGATCCAAGCAAAAGGGACCACCAGAGGACCAGGTAGCAGGTATATTAGATGCTGTTAACAAAACAGCGTCTAATATACCTTTCTGATGCAATTATTTAAACATCATCGCTGACAGGCTGTAGTATAACTTCTGAGCAGTGCGTCGCTGTGAACGCACGCGCATGTGCGCTCGCGTTCACGCGAAATCCCGGCGCTCGCGTCAATGAGGAACAACCCGACCGCCCACAGGATGCATCCCTGCGTTAGCCGGTCGGGAGAAGGTTAACTGCAGACTGTCAGCTTTAATATGAGGGTAGTTACATCCAAATCAGGTGAACGGTGTAGGAATTACAACAGTTTGCATATGTGCCTCCCACTTGTTAAGGGACCAAAGGTAATGGGACAATTCCTTCTCAGCTGTCCCATGGCCGGGTGTGTGTTATTCCCTCATTATCCCAATTACAATGAGCAGATACAAGGTCTAGAGTCCCTCTAAAGTGTGCTATTTGAACTCTCAAGATGAGATCTAAAGAGCTGTCACTATCAGTGAAGCAAGCAATCAATAGGCAGAAAAACAAAAAAACAAACCCATCAGAGAGATAGCAAAAACAATAGTCGCGGAACATTCTTAAAAATAAGTAATGCACCGGTGAGCTCAGCAACACCAAAAGACCCGGAAGACCACGGAAAACCACTGTGGTGGATGACAAAAGAATTCTTTCCCTGGCTGAAGAAAACACCCTTCACAACAGTTGGCCAGATCAAGAACACTTTCCAGGAGGTAGGTGTATGTGTGTCAAAGTCAACAATCAAGAGAAGACTTCACCAGAGTGAATACAGAGGGTTCCCCACAAGATGTAAACCATTGGTGAGCCTCAAAAACAGGAAGGCCAGAGTTTGCCAAACGAGATCTAAAAAAGCCTTCACAGTTCTGGAACAACATCCTATGGACAGATGAGAAAGATCAACTTGTACCAGAGTGATGGGAAGAGAAGAGTATGGAGAAGGAAAGGAACTGCTCATGATCCTAAGCATGCCACCTCATCAGTGAAGCATGGTGGTGGTAGTGTCATGGCGTGGGCATGTATGGCTGCCAATGGAACTGGTTCTCTTGTATTTATTGATGATGTGACTGCTGACAAAAGCAGCAGGATGAATTCTGAAGTGTTTCAGGCAATATTATCTGCTCATATTCAGCCAAATGCTTCAGAACTCGTTGGACGATGCTTCACAGTGCAGATGGACAATGACCCAACGCATACTGCAAAAGCAACCAACAAGTTTTTCAAGGGAAAGAAGTGGAATGTTATGCAATGGCCAAGTCAATCGCCTGACCTTAAGCCGATTGAGCATGCATTTCACTTGCTGAAGACAAAACTGAAGGGAAAATGCCCCAAGAACAAGCAGGAACTGAAGACAGTTGCAGTAGAGGCCTGGCAGAGCATCACCAGGGATGAAACCCAGCGTCTGGTGATGTCTATGCGTTCCAGACTTCAGGCTGTAATTGACGGCAAAGGATTTGCAACCAAGTATTAAAAAGTGAAAGTTTGATTTATGATTTTGATTCTATCCCATTACTTTTGGTCCCTTAACAAGTGGGAGGCACATATGCAAACTGTTGTAATTCCTACACCGTTCACCTGATTTGGATGTAAATACCCTCAAATTAAAGCTGACAGTCTGCAGTTAAAGCACATCTTGTTTGTTTCATTTCAAATCCATTGTGGTGGTGTATAGAGCCCAAAATCTTAGAATTGTGTGGATGTCCCAATATTTATGGACCTGACTGTATATATTTTTGTGTCACTCTGACATTATTCACTATTACTGTCTTTGCATTAAAAAGCTTGAAGGGGGAGAAGGGAGAGGATTAAAAAAATAATAATAATAATAAATAAAAGAGAGACAGATGAGATAAAATATGAATACTCGGTCATACATCATTTTATAGACGTATTAAAGCACTGATTTGGACCCAAAATGAATTTCAAGAAATTCACTCATCTTTAGCCTTCAATTTTATATAGAGGCATACAATGGGGAGCAGGGGGGAGGGTTTATCATGAAATTAATATCAACAGTTTTGTCGCAATTTGCATTGTAATAAGCACAAAATGTATCAAGTGTTGTACATTGCTTGGTAGGTTTTGATGCATTTTTAAATACGTTTAGAGATGTTACTCCAGTTTTATGTCACCACCCCATGGCAATAAAATTGTGACTTTTTTTAATAACTTTTTGAAAAAGTCAAATTTCCCTAATCTGGTGTAAATCACTTTCCATATAAATAAGGGATAAAAACACTAAAAATAGCGCAAATATATGATAAGCAATCCTCCTTGCAGGTTGTATATGAAAACGATGATTATTTATTCAATAAAATAGATTCAATTAAAATATTGTGCATATATCAATATTCCATGATCGCAAAATAAAAATCCATAATACATTACATGTTCATGGGGGCCCAAGAATTATTATTGCAATGTATTTATGTATTGCTGCAAGAGAACAATGTGTTATTGCAAACAGTCGATCGTAATATGGTACAGTGACTACTTCAGCAATTCATCTAACAATGAAATTAGTACATAAAATGCTATTTATATCTAAAAACTAAAAGAATAATAAATGATTGTACTTATTTTATAGACAATTCATATAATGAGTTGTAGCTCGAATAATGTTATAGCGCATATAACACTGCTGGAAGTGGATGTTATAACACATACAGCACTACTGAAGATAGATAATGCGCGTAATAATTTGTCAGCATATTCACAGGTGCATAGTCATGGCGTTTCACCACGTATTCCCATTTCTCCTCCTCCACTTGCTGGTCTCCAGGTAAGTAAACAGACTGACAAAGGAAAGTGGTCTCAAGAGGCAATGAAATGCTCAAAACCCTAAATGCTGTTGAGCATTTATAACTGGGGGAGCAGATCCTGTCCATGTGATCCGTTGCAAATCACCAGCAAAAATGCATACAATGGAGGATGCATGCAATGGACCACATGGTGGTCTGCAATGGTAAATGCAATTGACAATATATGTCTAAACTCTCACTCTGGGACTTTCGCCAATATATTATTTTGCATTATGCTCCTGGAAGAGCATTTGGGGTTTTCAGCATTTCTTTGCCTCTTGAGACCACTTTGCTTTGTCAGTTTGTTTATATATGTGTACCTGGAGGTGTAGAAACTCCAGATTGAGTATTATTTAGGTGCACCTGGGTAGCCTGCGTCACATGACTCAGTGATAGGTGGGACTCACAGCCTCCTCCCTCCTCCCATTGTATGTGCGACTTCACGCTGGAGGTAACCTGGGACCTATATCTGCTTCCCTCCTCTCATTGTATGTGTGATTTCACGCTGGAGGTAACTGGGAGTCGATTGCTGTGTGTCAGACCTTATGCTCCTTTAATAGCCCATACGGCCCCTGCAATTGCCCATACGTTGCAGGTAGGTTAGCGTTAGGTCCCATGCCACTATGAGAGACCTTGACAAGGTGCGCTGGCTCTGGTATGTTCTTGATATAAGAATATATTGGCGGAAGTCTCATTTTGAAGATCAGAGTGAGGGTTTAGCCATATGTTGTCAATTTCATTTACCATTGTAGTGCACCACATTTTTGCAGTGTTTTGTCTCCAGGTAAGTACCTCAATGCAGAGCTGTGCGGGACTATATTAAATCCCCCTCCTCCTCTTACCCAACTTGAGCTTGATCTCCTCTCAACGGGAACAACTTACATATCAGGTTGTACAGTTCTTATTACTCAGCGCAGCTTAAGAGTGGAGCAGTCTCTTAACAGGGATAAATTGTGTATGGGTCTATGCAGTCTCCCCTCCTCCTACTTGAGAGACTCCCTATTGAAAATAAAAACACCAAAAAGTTGCAAATTTTTCAACTTTTTTGAACAAGGCTTCATAAATTACCCCATTTTTTTATTCTATTCAGTTCATAATGCAAAACATATATTCTATCAGAGCATTGAACTAAGAGACTGATAGCATAAGAAGTAGAGATGAGTGAATTTCTCAAAAATTCGATTTGGCCGGTTCGCCGAATTCTCCAAAAAGATTAAATTCGATCCAAATTTATTTGTAGCGCATCGTGTTAAAAACTATGCTTTTCCTGGCTGCAGAGTCAGTATGACATGCAGATGACAGGCATCGCTCTTAGAATCACTTCACACTTCACTCATTTGGTCAATTACAGGGTCAAAACTGACAAATAACTCGAGTGTGAACTCAGCCTTACAGGTCAATGTTAGCGCCAGGCATAAAGAACCGTGCAGAGGCCCAAGATCCTACTATAGCGTGAAAGAGCGCACTCCTTTTACACTGTCATCAGCTGATTCCACATAGATGTCTACAGAACCTGTTCTAATAAACGCTTATACAAGTAGAGCCCCCCAGACAGAGTGGAGAGGGTATGGAAAAACTCCCAGCAGTGTGTCTCAGATTCTTCAAGGATTTCATTTAATTCTTCAGAAATAACACAAGTAGGATGCGTTTCGGCCCGTCCTGGCATTCATCAACGGGCCGAAAAGCATCTTACTTGTGTTAGGCTACTTTCACACTTGCGCTTGATCGGATCCGTTCTGAACGGATCCAATCATATTAATGCAGACGGAGGCTCCGTTCAGTATGGATCCGTCTGCATTAATAACTTAGAAAAATTTCTAAGTCTGAAAGTAGCCTGAGCGGATCCGTTCAGACTTTCAATGTAAAGTCAATGGGGGACGGATCCGCTTGAAGATTGAGCCATATGGTGTCATCTTCAAGCGGATCCGTTCCCATTGACTTACATTGTAAGTCTGAACGGATCCGCTCGCCTCCGCACGGCCAGGCGGACAGCTGAACGCGGAGCGGAGGCTGAACGCCGCCAGACTGATGCAGTCTGAGCGGATTCGCTCCATTCAGACTGCACCAGGGCTGGACGGAGGCGTTCGGGTCCGCTCGTGAGCTCCTTCAAACGGAGCTCACGAGCGGACCGACGAACGCTAGTGTGAAAGTAGCCTTATTTCTAAAGAATGAAATAAAATCCTTGAAGAATCTGAGACACACTGACCATAGTGTCCCATTTATATATGTATATATATATATATATATATATATATATATACAGTACAGGCCAAAAGTTTGGACACACCTTCTCATTCAAAGAGTTTTCTTTATTTTCATGACTATGAAAATTGTAGATTCACACTGAAGGCATCAGAACTATGAATTAACACATGTGGAATTATATACATAACAAAAAAGTGTGAAACAACTGAAAATATGTCATATTCTAGGTTCTTCAAAGATGCCACCTTTTGCTTTGATTACTGCTTTGCACACTCTTGGCATTCTCTTGATGAGCTTCAAGAGGTAGTCACCTGAAATGGTCTTTCAACAGTCTTGAAGGAGTTCCCAGAGATGCTTAGCACTTGTTGGCCCTTTTGCCTTCACTCTGTGGTCCAGCTCACCCCAAACCATCTCGATTGGGTTCAGGTCCGGTGACTGTGGAGGCCAGGTCATCTGGCGCAGCACCCCATCACTCTCCTTCATGGTCAAATAGCCCTTACACAGCCTGGAGGTGTGTTTGGGGTCATTGTCCTGTTGAAAAATAAATGATGGTCCAACTAAACGCAAACCGGATGGAATAGCATGCCGCTGCAAGATGCTGTGGTAGCCATGCTGGTTCAGTATGCCTTCAATTTTGAATAAATCCCCAACAGTGTCACCAGCAAAGCACCCCCACACCATCACACCTCCTCCTCCATGCTTCACAGTGGGAACCAGGCATGTAGAGTCCATCCGTTCACCTTTTCTGCATCGCACAAAGACACGGTGGTTGGAACCAAAAATCTCAAATTTGGACTCATCAGACCAAAGCACTGATTTCCACTGGTCTAATGTCCATTCCTTGTGTTCTTTAGCCCAAACAAGTCTCTTCTGCTTGTTGCCTGTCCTTATCAGTGGTTTCCTAGCAGATATTCTACCATGAAGGCCTGATTCACACAGTCTCCTCTTAACAGTTGTTCTAGAGATGTGTCTGCTGCTAGAACTCTGTGTGGCATTGACCTGGTCTCTAATCTGAGCTGCTGTTAACCTGCGATTTCTGAGGCTGGTGACTCGGATGAACTTATCCTCCCCAGCAGAGGTGACTCTTGGTCTTCCTTTTCTGGGGCGGAAATGATGGCCACTCGTTTTTCTTTACTTAGCTGCTTTTTTCTTGCCAAAATACAAACAGTATTCTAACAGTCTATTCAGTAGGACTATCAGCTGTGTATCCACCTGACTTCTCCACAACGCAACTGATAGTCCCAACCCCATTTATAAGGCAATAAATCCTACTTATTAAACCTGACAGGGCACACCTGTGAAGTGAAAACCATTTCAGGTGACTACCTCTTGAAGCTCATCAAGAGAATGCCAAGAGTGTGCAAAGCAGTAATCAAAGCAAAAGGTGGCTACTTTGAAGAACCTAGAATATGACATATTTTCAGTTGTTTCACACTTGTTTGTTATGTATATAATTCCACATGTGTTAATTCATAGTTTTGATGCCTTCAGTGTGAATCTACAATTTTCATAGTCATTAAAATAAAGAAAACTCTTTGAATGAGAAGGTGTGTCCAAACTTTTGGTCTGTACTGTAAATGTAAATATATTATGGCTAAAAACTTTATATATATATATATATATATATATATATATGTTTCTGCAGGATTTGGACTCCCAACCTTGTACATTAGAGGGAAGGATGTTAACCACTACACTATACAGCTACATGTTAACCTACACAGAAATATAAAATAAGTCTTCTGCTGAATAGGAATACTCACTACATCAGAAACTTCTATGAGGTTTTTCTGACACAGTTTAGCATTCAGCTTTATAGCTGAGTGGATAAGGTCCTTGCCTCTAAGTCTACTTTCACACCTGTGTTAGGTGCGGATACGTCTGGTATCTGCACAGACGGATGCGCACCTATAATGCAAACATTTGTATCTGTTCAGAATGGATCCGTTTGCATTATTCTGTAAAAAAATGTAAGTCAAAACGGATCCGTCCTGACTTAAATTGAAAGTCAATGGGGGACAGATCCATTTTCAACTGCACCATATTGTGTCAGTGAAAAACTGATCCGCCCCCATTGACTTTCATTGTAAGTCAGGACGGATCTGTTTGTGTCTGCATCCAGAGCGGAATGAAGGCGGAACGGAGCCAAACTGATGCATTCTGAACAGATTCTTATCCTTTCAGAATGCATTGGGGCTGAACTGATCCGTTTTGAACCGTTTGTGAGATCCCTGAAACGGATCTCACAAAAGGAATTCAAAACGCCAGTGTGAAAGTAGCCTAATGTACAATGTTGGGAGTTCAAATCCCAGCAGAAACTTTTCAGAAATTAGATTTAAAAACACTGGGTTGTCCCCAAGCACTGCCTCCATATATGGATATAGCTATATACGGAGTCAGAGCAGGTAGTCCTAAGCCGAACTAGAGTCCCGACACCCTGCCCTCTTCAGAGCAGGGGGTGCCTGGGGTTCTCCCATTGACTTCCATTGTGCTTGGGTACTCGGTAGAACACCCGAGCATCGCGAAGTGTTCTACTCGAGCACACTAGCACTTTGGTCATCACTACTTGCCCGCCTACCGGAGGAAGCGGCGGATTTCTCCTCCAGATCTTGGCTGGGCAGTAGCTGCTGACTGTCCTATAGTAACTCGTCCTCACTGAAAAGTGGAGCCGAGCCTACGACATACAATACTTCTCGCACTTAGGCCTCATGCACACGACCGTTGTGTGCATCCGTGGCCGTTGTGCCGTTTTCCGTTTTTTTTCGCGGACCCATTGACTTTCAATGGGTCCATGGAAAAATCGGAAAATGCACCGTTTTGCAGCCGAGGCCGTGATCCGTGTATCCTGTCCGTCAAAAAAATATGACCTGTCCTATTTTTTTGACGGACAACGGTTCACGGACCCATTCAAGTCAATGGGTCCGTGAAAGAACACGGATGCACACAAGATTGGCATCCGTGTCCGTGATCCGTGGCCGTAGGTTGCTTTCATACAGACGGATCCGAAGATCCGTCTGCATAAAAGCTTTTTCAGAGGTGAGTTTTCACTTCGCGAAAACTCAGATCCGACAGTATATTCTAACACAGAGGCGTTCCCATGGTGATGGGGACACTTCAGGTTAGAATATACTGAAAAACTGTGTACATGACTGCCCCCTGCTGCCTGGCAGGTGCTGCCAGGCAGCAGGGGGCAGACCCCCCCCCCTGTTTTTAACTCATTGGTGGCCAGTGCGGCCGCCCCCCCCCCCCCCTCCCTCCCCTGTGCAGCCGCCCCCCCCCTCCCTCCCCTGTAGTAAACTCGTTGGTGTCCAGTGGGCCCCCCCTCCGTCCGCTATAGATAACTCATTGGTGTCCAGGTGCTGCCAGGCAGCAGGGGGCAGACCCCCCCCCCCCTGTTTTTAACTCATTTGTGGCCAGTGCGGCCGCCCCCCCCCCCCCTCCCTCCCCTGTAGTTAACTTCTTGGTAACCGGCCGGGAGCTCCTCCTACTGGTAAGTGACAGGTCTGTGCTATAAGCAATGCGCCGCACAGACCTTTCACTTACCAGTAGGAGGAGCTCCCGGCCAGTCACAGACATCGCAGCTCTTCAGGTAAGTATGAAGCTTCTACAAATTGCTAAGCTACCATGGCAACCGGGACTGCAGTAGCGTCCCGGTTGCCATGGTTACCGATCGGAGCCCCAGCGATTACACTGGGACTCCGATCGGTACTCACCACTGCCACCAATGATAGGGGGGCGATTTTAATTAGGAGGGGGAGGGAGGGGAGAGGGCCCACTGGCCACCAATGAGTTATCTATAGCGGACGGAGGGGGGGCCCACTGGACACCAATGAGTTATCTATAGCGGACGGAGGGGGGGCCCACTGGCCACCAACGAGTTAACTACAGGGGAGGGAGGGGGGGCCCACTGGACACCAACGAGTTTACTACAGGGGAGGGAGGGGGGGGCGGCTGCACAGGGGAGGGAGGGGGGGGGGGGGCGGCCGCACTGGCCACCAATGAGTTAAAAACAGGGGGGGGGGTCTGCCCCCTGCTGCCTGGCAGCACCTGCCAGGCAGCAGGGGGCAGTCATGTACACAGTTTTTCAGTATATTCTAACCTGAAGCGTCCCCATCACCATGGGAACGCCTCTGTGTTAGAATATACTGTCGGATCTGATTTTCACGATGTAGCTCATATCCGACAGTATATTCTAACATAGAGGCGTTCCCATGGTGATGGGGACGCTTCAAGTTAAAATATACCATCGGATTGGAGAAAACTCCAATCCGATGGTATAAAAGAACTCCAGACTTTACATTGAAAGTCAATGGGGACGGATCCGTTTGAAATGGCACCATATTGTGTCAACTTCAAACGGATCCGTCCCTATTGACTTGCATTGTAATTCAGGACGGATCCGTTTGGCTCCGCACGGCCAGGCGGACGCCAAAACGACTTTTTTTTCATGTCCGTGGATCCTCCAAAAATCAAGGAAGACCCACGGACGAAAAAACGGTCACGGATCACGGACCCACGGACCCCGTTTTTGCGGGCCGTGAAAAAAAACTGTCGTGTGCATGAGGCCTTAGGGAACAGAAAATTACAGAGGCAGGTTGAGGACATTTGGGGGCACATGGCCTGCTCCCGGGCCATGCCAACTAAGCATTGTGTCAGAGGAACCCACCGACTCTTGTAGTGTGGGACTGTGTCTGTTATCACTTGCGATGAAGTCGAAGACCGAGTCAACCATTCAAGCGCTGCTGGGTTGCTGTTCAAGACACAACCTCTAGATGACACCCGGAGCTCAGGCCTCTCGCTGCGACTCCTGCTGCCACCCACTTCTGCTGCCTGCGACAGAAACATATTGGTTACTGCCCATTCCCTTTGAAGGGCCTGTCACCTGTCTGTCTGAAGTACTGTATAATAAAAGAATTAAATTAAAATTAAGATAATACCCCCCAAAAAAGGCTGTAATACAATGTACAGTCAGGTCCATAAATATTGGGACATCAACACAATTCTAACATTTTTGGCTCTATACAACACAAAAATGGATTTGAAATGAAACAAACAAGATGGGCTTTAACTGCAGACTGTCAGCTTTAATTTGAGGGTATTTACATCCAAATCAGGTGAACGGTGCAGGAATTGTATATCACCGCTGAATGGCAATTATGACATATACTTTTTCCTTGCCTTTTTTTTTGCCTATTAATACACCCCACCCAAAAAAGTAAAACAATGTACAATCAACGCAGAGCGGCTAATTGGACGTACATATCTTTCCTATTAATACACCCCGTAAATGGCTGTAGTACAATTTTTTTTCTATATTATTATTTCTTAAAAGTTTGATTCGGTTGATTCGCCGAATTTCACCCAAAAATTAGCTTTTTTTGTAATTAGCGAGTGCAATGACAGGGAGTTGCGATAGCGCTGCCCCCATCATTGTACCCCTCAGATGCTGCGTTCATACATGATCACGGCATCTGAGTGTAAAATGAACAAAACAAAAAATTTGAAATCAAACTTTCCGCCTCCATTTGCTTGCGACGGGCCGGCCGCCGCCATCTTGCTTGAAGATCTCGGCTAAAATCCTGTGCGGCGCGAGATTACGCCAGCCGGCGTGATGATGTAATCTCATGCCTCACAGGATTTCGACCGAGATCTTCAAACAAGATGGAGGCTGGCGGCCCGTCACAAACAAATGGAAGAGATAAGTTTACTATTTCAGATTAGGCTACTTTCACACTTGCGTTCGGAGCGGATCCGTCTGGTGTCTGCACAGACGGATCCGCACCTATAATGCAAACGCTTAGATCCGTTCAGAACGGATCCGTTTTCATTACCATTTTTTTTTTTTTCTACATGGTAATGCAAACGGATCCGTTTTGACTTTACATTGAAAGTCAATGGGGGACGGATCCGTTTGAAAATTGAGCCATATAGTGTCAAATTCAAACGGATCCGTCCCCATTGACTTCCATTGTAAGTCTGGACGGATCCGTTTGCCTCCGCACAGCCAGGCGAACACCCGAACGCTGCAAGCAGCGTTCAGGTGTCCGCCTGCTGAGCGGAGCGGAGGACAGACGGAGCCATACTGATGCATTCTGAGCGGATCCGCATCCACTCAGAATGCATTAGGGCTGGACGGATCCGTTCGGGGCCGCTTGTGAAAGCCTTTAAACGGAACTCACAAGCGGAGCCCCGAACGCTAGTGTGAAAGTAGCCTTAAATCAATTCGCCGACACGAAGCACGAGGAAATCTCTCGGCTTTTAGGTGAATCAAATTTATCCTGAAATTCGGATCGAATTCCACTTCTTTGGATTCGATTCGCTCATCTCTAAATATACCCCCAAAAAATGTAAATGTAAAACAATATAAAATCAACGCAGAACGGCTAATAGGAGGTGCCTATCTTTCCAATTAATACAACCTGTAAATGGCTGTTTCACACAGAACTTGCACCCCAATCACAAGCAAGGTTTGCTGTAATTAGTGATGTATCAAATAGTGCAAACAACTAAAAGCAGCAGTATAACACCAATTTGGATCCCCAATTAGTACAGCAAGGTGTAATAGTGATCGCTCCGATTATCCAGGCTGTACACTCTCCTATTGCACCCTGTTCTCCTTTTATAGTGTAGATGATGCCTCCCTATCCTTTCCCTACCCCTTGAATAATCTTTCACTGAACTTGTAAATTGCTTTTTTTTAGCACAATGAAGTCTTTCCTAGCACTGTCCCTAGCGCCTGCTGACGTCTCTCCCTGCACTAAGCACACTGGAAAATTACAGAATCTAAGATTGCTGAGGCTATTTATAGGGCTGTGACATCACAGGGCTGGCTGGCTGCTGATTGGCTGCATGCATGGCATTGTGGGTGATCTCTCGTTCCCAGAGTTCTTTGCTCCATGTCCTAATACGTGCAGCAGCCATTTTAGGCGAAGAGTGAGGAAATTCGGCTTTGGCGCAAGTTTTTCCCGAAATTTGAATCGAATTCCACTTAATCAATTTCGATTCACTTATCTCTAATAAGAAGTTATAGAGTGCAAGTTAGATGATGGAATGTGTAAAATCAATGGGCTTGTGTGTTACATGAATGCAACATTTTATCAAAAATATTTTTTCCTTCTTTTATCCACTAACACTTGAGTGCATGTTACTAAAAATTCAAGGTGTACAGAAAATCATTGTGAATGTTTCTTTGCTGTCAGTAGTTATTGTTACCGAAATGTCAGAGATTTCATCAGAAAATGTTTGTACAAGCAAACTTTGGCTCCCATCAAACATCTCAGAGTTTTGAAACAATTGAAGCTGTAATGCAAAGATTCTAAACAACACAAAAAAATAAAAAACATTCTAAACAACACATCTTTTATTAAACGTCAAAAATTCTTATTTTGCCATTTGTTAAGTGAACACTGTTAGTAACATAGTATATACCATAGAAACATACAGGTCCTTCTAAAAAAATTAGCATATTGTGATAAAGTTCATTATTTTCTGTAATGTACTGATAAACATTAGACTTTCATATATTTTAGATTCATTACACACCAACTGAAGTAATTCAAGCCTTTTATTGTTTTAATATTGATGATTTTGGCATACAGCTCATGAAAACCCCAAATTCCTATCTAAAAAAATTAGCATATCATGAAAAGGTTCTCTAAACGAGCTATTAACCTAATCATCTGAATCAACTAATTAACTCTAAACACCTGCAAAAGATTCCTGAGGCTTTTAAAAACTCCCAGCCTGGTTCATTACTCAAAACCGCAATCATGGGTAAGACTGCCGACCTGACTGCTGTCCAGAAGGCCATCATTGACACCCTCAAGCAAGAGGGTAAGACACAGAAAGAAATTTCTGAACGAATAGGCTGTTCCCAGAGTGCTGTATCAAGGCACCTCAGTGGGAAGTCTGTGGGAAGGAAAAAGTGTGGCAGAAAACGCTGCACAACGAGAAGAGGTGACCGGACCCTGAGGAAGATTGTGGAGAAGGACCGATTCCAGACCTTGGGGGACCTGCGGAAGCAGTGGACTGAGTCTGGAGTAGAAACATCCAGAGCCACCGTGTACAGGCGTGTGCAGGAAATGGGCTACAGGTGCCGCATTCCCCAGGTCAAGCCACTTTTGAACCAGAAACAGCGGCAGAAGCGCCTGACCTGGGCTACAGAGAAGCAGCACTGGACTGTTGCATGTCATTCGGAAATCAAGGTGCCAGAGTCTGGAGGAAGACTGGGGACAGGGAAATGCCAAAATGCCTGAAGTCCAGTGTCAAGTACCCACAGTCAGTGATGGTCTGGGGTGCCATGTCAGCTGCTGGTGTTGGTCCACTGTGTTTTATCAAGGGCAGGGTCAATGCAGCTAGCTATCAGGAGATTTTGGAGCACTTCATGCTTCCATCTGCTGAAAAGCTTTATGGAGATGAAGATTTCATTTCTCAGCACGACCTGGCACCTGCTCACAGTGCCAAAACCACTGGTAAATGGTTTACTGACCATGGTATTACTGTGCTCAATTGGCCTGCCAACTCTCCTGACCTGAACCCCATAGAGAATCTGTGGGATATTGGGAAGAGAAAGTTGAGAGACGCAAGACCCAACACTCTGGATGAGCTTAAGGCCGCTATCGAAGCATCCTGGGCCTCCATAACACCTCAGCAGTGCCACAGGCCGATTGCCTCCATGCCACGCCGCATTGAAGCAGTCATTTCTGCAAAAGGATTCCCGACCAAGTATTAAGTGCATAACTGAGCATAATTATTTTAAGGTTGACTTTTTTTGTATTAAAAACACTTTTCTTTTATTGGTCGGATGAAATATGCTAATTTTTTTAGATAGGAAATTTGGGTTTTAATGAGCTGTATGCCAAAATCATCAATATTAAAACAATAAAAGGCTTGAACTACTTCAGTTGGTGTGTAATGAATCTAAAATATATGAAAGTCTAATGTTTATCAGTACATTACAGAAAATAATGAACTTTATCACAATATGCTAATTTTTTTAGAAGGACCTGTAGTACATAAGCCGAAAAAAAAACCTTTGTCCATCCAGTTCGGCCTGTCATTCTGCAAAATGATCCAGAGGAAGGCAAAAAAAAAAACTTTGAGATAGAAGCCAATTTTCCCAACTTAAGGGAAAAAAATATCTTTCCCGACTTCAATCAGGCAATCAGAATAACTCCCTGGATCAACGACCCCTCTCTAGTAGCTATAGCCTGTAATATTATTGTCACCACCAGATCTTTGAGAAGTTCTGTTAGACGTTCTCCAGTACCTTCTGCATGATCTTCTTTTGTTTTGCTTTCGTTTTGACATCTCTTCTCCCTCTCCCAGCTGTCATCTATTGGCAGTGATTGCCTCTCTATATATCTCCTCCCCGTACTGCCTTACCTTGCGGTTTATACAACCTCCTGGAGTGTGTACATGTTGGATGCTACAACTGATGCTTCTACAGATGTTCATTGATTTGTGTTTTCCTGTTCGCTTGATCCTAGGTGACCCTGACTCCCTCCGTATTAAGTGTAGGGAGACGGTGGTCGTGTCCCCTCACTATTATAGGGTGTTCAGGTGTCATACAGTCGAGGCACGAGGGCATGCAATTTTCTATCATAGAGATCTTTGCATGGGCTGAGAAGACAGGGAGAGTTTCAGGGCTTAAATAGGGGTCACCCTTTTGTTCCTTAGTTTTGGATCAAGCCAGTCGGATCCTTATTTGTAACTTCTTGTTTCTGTTACACCTTCTGTGACATTATAAACTGCCAAAACCGTCTTAAGCATGAATCCGGTTTCAACCTTGATTGACCGCATGCAGGGTCTTTCACTGGAGGTAGCAGATCTCCGGAAAACTGTCTCTCAGTTTGAGGTGACCGTTTCTGCTTGCGTTTATGGAATTTGTTCTGAGCCTAAAATCTTGCTTCCGGATACGTTCTCTGGGGGTAGTGAGAATTTTGTTCGTTTTAAAGAGGCTTGCAAACTCCATTTTCGCCTACTTCCCCATTCCTCTGGTGATGAGGAGCGGAGGGTGGGGATCATCATCTCGCTGCTCAGGGATAACGCTCAGTCTTGGGCCTTTTCGCTGCCGGTGGGGGCACGGCCCCTCCGTTTAGTGGATGAATTTTTTTTAGCCCTGGGTCAGATATATGATGATCCGGATCGTATTGCTCTGGCTGAGTCTAGACTACGTCTTTTATGCCAGGGTAAACAGTCCGCAGAGATATACTGTTCAGAATTTCAGAGATGGGCAGCTGATACTGGTTGGAATGATGCTGCACTCCAAAGTAAATTTTGCCATGGTCTTTCAGAGGGATTGAAAGATGCATTTGCCTTTCATGAGAGACCTACCTCCTTGGACTCTGCCATGTCTCGGGCCGTTCGTATTGAAAGGCGTCTTAGAGAGAGAGGAGAGATCACTCCTTCCTGTCAAACTCAGTCCAAGGACAGTGCGGCGGTCTCATTCAGTGCGCAGGGGTCTCAGTCTCTCTCAATCCCCTCTGAGCAGGAGCCCATGCAGCTGGGTTTGCTTGCCTCTGACAATAGAAGACTCAGCTCTCAGAGGAGGGTTTGTTTCTGTTGTGGAGGTATAAATCATTTGGCAAATGTTTGTCCCTCTAGGAGATTCAGGCAGTTTTTTGAGAGTAATAAAAAAACAAAAAGAAAAAAATCCTCTAAAAACGTTCCATCTGTTACTATTGGCAGGGTTGATGCGGAAATTTAAGGTTTTACGTTTGCTTGTAGTTCCTGTTTTGTCCTACCTGCCAGGGTGGCGCTAGAGAGCAAGAACATTTTTTGTGAGATTTTTGTAGATAGTGGAGCAGCTGTCAATCTCATTGATAATTAATTTGCTATAACACATGGTTTCCAGGTAGGCACTTTGGGAAAGGATATACCTGTTTTTGCTATTGATTCCGCTCCACTTTCTCAGAAATCGTTAAAGGGCATAGTTCACAATATCCGTTTGATTGTGAGTGATACTCATGTTGAGGATTTGTCATGTTTCGTCCTAAGCGGTTGCCTACTCCTCTAGTGTTGGGGCTACCCTGGCTCACAAACATAACCCCACCATCGATTGGCAAGCGAGGCAAATAAATGGTTGGAGTGATTTTTGCAGAGAGAATTGCCTCACGACATCTGTTTCAGAGGTTTCTACTAAGACTGTACCATCTTTTCTCTCTGAATGTTCGGATGTGTTTTCTGAGAGTGGTGTTCAGGAGTTGCCCCCTCACAGGGAGTACGATTGCCCTATTAATCTCATTCCAGGCGCCAAGCTGCCTAAATCTTGTTTATACAATCTCTCCCAACCTGAAAGGGTCACTATGCGTGCTTATATCTCTGAGAGCCTGAGAAAGGGACACATACGACCCTCGAAGTCACCTGTTGCCGCTGGTTTTTTCTTTGTTAAGAAAAAAGATGGTTCTTTAAGACCATGTCTGGAATTCAGGGAGCTGAACAGTATCACAATTCGTGACCCTTATCCGCTTCCTCTGATCCCGGACCTGTTTAACCAGGTTGTTGGGGCTAAAGTTTTTTCCAAGTTGGATCTAATAGGGGCATACAACCTGGTCAGGGTCAGAGAAGGAGACGAATGGAAGACGGCCTTCAATACCCCTGAGGGCCATTTTGAGAATTTGGTTATGCCTTTTGGTTTGATTAATGCTCCAGCCGTCTTTCAGCATTTTGTGAACAGCATTTTTTATCATTTAATGGGGAAATTTGTACTAGTGTATCTAGATGACATTTTGATTTTTTCTCCTGATTTCAAAACTCATAAGGACCACCTACGTCAGGTCTTGCTCATCCTGCGGGAGAATAAATTGTACGCTAAACTGGAAAAATGTGTGTTTGCGGTTCCAGAAATTCAATTTCTGGGGTTTCTTCTCTCTGCTTCTGGTTTTCACATGGACCCCGAGAAGGTCCGCGTTGTGCTTGAGTGGGAGCTTCCTGAGAATCAGAAGGCGCTGATGCTTTTTTGGGGTTTTGCCAATTATTACAGGAAGTTCATTTTGAATTATTTGTCTCTTGTTAAACCACTCACTGATATGACTAGAAAGGGGGTAGATTTTTCCTCCTGGTCGGTAGAGGCGCGTAAGGCCTTTTGTAGTATCAAGGAGAGTTTTGCTTCCGCTCCCATCTTGGTACAACCTGATATCTCTGTCACGGCTGAGAATGGGGGAAACCCTCAGCCGTGTGATGCCAGATGTTATAGTGGCTACTCGGCCAGGAGAACAGGATAGGGAGCAGGTCACCTCCTCAAGCATCCCTAACCTGACCCTAACTCCTACCTGCATGGGCCAACCTTTAAGGTAGGAGGACCCATGCGCAGGAACCTCGGAGCCCTAATTTACCCTCCGCAGATCCCTGAGCTAGGAGCTGGGTAAGACGACCTACTCCTCCAAAGTACAGAGGAGCAGGAGTCTCCATGGCCAAGCTGCTGGGACAAGGGGAACACAAACAGCTTTACGGGTATGGCAGGCGAACTAATAGTTCCACCAACCTGCCACAGCCTTGCTGACTGGATCCCTGCGCAAACAGGAATCCAGAACCATAAGCTGCACCAAAACACATAGGAAGGTCCCAACAGAACATCACATACAACATACCACACATAAAAACATAAACATAAGGACAATATCTTTTTGACCACAGGGGTGGTTCTCACTGGCAGGAAATAGGCACAGGAGGTTGCTCCAGCCAAGCATGACTGAAGCAACCTCCTTAGCCATGCCAAACACCAAGGCTATATAGGCCAAGAAGCCACACCCCACAGTCGGACACACCCAGTGACATCACACACACACTGGGAAGGGAGTTAACCCTTCCAGTACCACAGAAGGGAAACACACATAAAGGGGAAGTGACCAAACTAAGATCACCCTGTGGCTGTTGCCGCAGGCAACGACATGGGTGGCAGCCGTCCTGGGAGACAGACCGAAGGCCAGGACACTGCCACCACATGTACAACATACCAAACGTTGCCACGGGCAGCCACAGTGAAAGGAAGATGTCCGTGCGCACCAAACATAAAACACAGTGCACACCAGACATACAAACACAACACCCACATAACGGTTGTTAAGTGCAACCGCATGCAATACAACAAGTTGCCCGCGGCAACCACAAGTGAGGCCACACACAGCAGCCCTCACCAGATATTGAACATAAAAACCAAACCGCAGGCAACCGCATGCGGTTAAGGAGTCACGACCATAGCCATGGCCGTGACAATCTCTCTGCCCTTCATAGTTGAGATGGACGCTTCTGAGGTGGGTGTGGGTGCGGTCTTGTCTCAGGGTCCCTCTCCTGCCAAATGGCGACCGTGTGCCTTTTTCTCGAAGAAACTCTCCTCCGCAGAGAGAAATTACGATGTGGGAGATAGGGAGTTGTTGGCCATCAAGTTAGCTTTTGAGGAATGGCGCCATTGGCTAGAGGGAGCCAGACACCCTATTACCGTGTTTACCGACCATAAGAATGTGGCCTACTTGGAGTCAGCCAAGCGTCTGAACCCGAGACATGCCAGATGGTCCTTGTTCTTTTCAAGGTTTAATTTTGTTGTCACGTTCCGCCCTGGGGTTAAGAATGTGAAGGCGGATGCTCTGTCACGTTGTTTTCCGGGAGGGGGCAACTTTGAAGACCCGGGTCCCATTTTGGCTGAAGGGGTGGTTGTGTCTGCTCTTTATCCTGAATTGGAGGCAGAGGTTCAGGCAGCTCAGGCAGAGGCTCCTGATCTTTGTCCTCCTGGGAGGTTGTTTGTGCCTCTCACTTTACGACACAAGGTTTTTAAGGAGCACCACGATACTATCCTTGCTGGGCACCCGGGGGGTAGAGCCACAGTGGATCTCATTGCTCGGAGATTCTGGTGGCCGGCTCTTCGTAAGTCGGTTGAGGGTTTTGTGGCAGCCTGCGAGACCTGCGCTCGTGCCAAAGTCCCTCATTCACGGCCATCGGGTCCTCTCCTTCCGTTACCCATTCCTTCCCGTCCTTGGACACATCTGTCCATGGATTTCATTACAGACCTGCCTCGTTCCTCGGGGAAGACTGTGATTCTGGTGGTGGTGGACCGTTTTAGCAAAATGGTGCATTTTGTTCCTTTTCCTGGTTTGCCCAATGCTAAAACGCTAGCGCAGGCATTTATTGATCACATTGTCAATCTGCATGGTGTCCCTTCAGACATAGTCTCTGATAGGGGCACGCAGTTTGTTTCCAGATTCTGGAGGGCCTTCTGTTCTCGCTTGGGGGTTCGGTTGTCATTCCCTTATGCTTTCCACCCGCAGTCGAATGGCCAGACAGAGCGCGTCAATCAGAATCTGGAGACATATCTGCGTTGTTTTGTGGCGTAGAATCAGGAGGATTGGTGTTCTTTTCTCTCCCTTGCTGAGTTTGCTTTAAATAACCGTCGTCAGGAGTCCTCTGATAAGTCACAATTTTTTGGTGCATATGGGTTTCATCCGCAGTTTGGGACATTTTCTGGAGAGGGGGCTTCTGGTTTACCTGATGAGGAGAGATTCTCCTCGTCTTTGTTATCTATTTGGAAAAAGATTCAGGATAATCTAAAGAGCATAAGAGAGAGATATAAGCGTGTGGCTGATAAGAGACGTGTGCCTGGTCCGGACCTGAATGTTGGTGATCTGGTATGGTTGTCTACTAAGAATATCAAATTGAAGGTTCCTTCCTGGAAGTTGGGTCCTAAGTTTATTGGGCCTTACAAAATCTTGTCCGTCATCAATCCCGTTGCCTACCGTCTTGATCTTCCTCAAACTTGGAAGATCCATAATGTTTTCACAAGTCCCTATTAAAACCTTATGTCCAACCCACTGTACCCTCCTCTTTGCCTCCTCCTCTGATTGTGGTTGATGGTAATCTTGAATTTCAGGTCTCTAGGATTGTGGACTCTCGTATTGTCCACAGTTCTCTTCAGTACCTCGTTCATTGGGAGGGTTATGGTCCTGAGGAGAGGATGTGGGTTCCAGTGGCGGACATTAAGGCCACTCGTCTTCTCAGGGCATACCATAGGTCCCATAGTGAGAAGGTGGGCTCTGAGTGTCCGGAGTCCACTCGTAGAGGGAGGGGTACTGTCACCACCAGATCTTTGAGAAGTTCTGTTAGACGTTCTCCAGTACCTTCTGCATGATCTTCTTTTGTTTTGCTTTCATTTTTACATCTCTCCTCCCTCTCCCAGCTGTCATCTATTGGCAGTGATTGCCTCCCTATATATCTCCTCCCCATACTGCCTTACCTTGCGGTTTATACAACTTCCTGGAGTGTGTACATGTTGGATGCTACAACTGATGCTTCTACAGATAAGTCATTGATTTGTGTTTTCCTGTTCGCTTGATCCTAGGTGACCCTGACTCCCTCCGTATTAAGTGTAGGGAGACGGTGGTCGTGTCCCCTCACTATTATAGGGTGTTCAGGTGTCATAAAGTCGAGGCACGAGGGCATGCAATTTTCTATCATTAGAGATCTTTGCATGGGCTGAGAAGACAGGGAGAGTTTCAGGGCTTAAATAGGGGTCACCCTTCTGTTCCTTAGTTTTGGATCAAGCCAGTCCGGATCCTTATTTGTAACTTCTTGTTTCTGTTACACCATCCGTGACAATAATTACACTCCAGAAATACATCCAGGCCCCTCTTGAACTCTTTTAGTGAACTTACCATCACCATCTCCTCAGGCAGAGAGTTCCATAGTCTCACTGCTCTTACTGTAAAGAATCCTGTTCTATGTTTGTGTAGAAACCTTCTTTCCTCTAGACGCAGAGGATGTCCCCTCGTCACATTCACAGTCCTGGGGATAAGTAGATGATGGGAGAGATCTCTGTACTGACCCCTGATATATTTATACATAGTTATTAGATCTCCCCTCAGTCATCTTTTTTCTAAAGTGAATAACCCTAATTTTGATAATTTTTCAGGGTACTGTAATTCCATTGTTCCCGTAATTACTTTAGTTGCCCCTCCTCTGAACCCTCTCCAGCTCTGCTATGTCTGCCTCGTTCACAGGAGCCGAGAACTGTACACAGTACTCCATGTGTGGTCTGACCAGTGATTTGTAAAGTGGTAGGACTATGTTCTCATCACGGGCATCTATGCCCCTTTTGATAGAACCCATTATCTTATTGGCCTTTGCAGCAGCTGCCTGACACTGGTTTTTACAGCTTAGTTTTCTGTTCACTAAAAGGTCCTTTTCCATGTCAGTGTTACCCAGTATTTTACCATTTAGTATGTACGGGTGACTTGTATTATTCCTACCCATGTGCATAACCTTATATTTGTCAGTGTTAAACCTAATCTGCCACTTCTCTGCCCAATGAATAATAAGCAGATGGGTCACTCTGGTTTATCATGAATGGTGCACAGGTTCAAAAAGACACACCCCTAATTCTGTGCTGTATCAATATATGTTGGATGGAACCGGCACTCAAAACAATAGGAATTCACGTGGGATTGGATTGAAAATATAAAACCTTTATTAAATAGTATACTCTATGTGCACTGGATTTGTTATATATAAAATATAAAAGCATAAAAAATGTGCACTACTGCAAACATTCAATAAAACACCTTCAATAAACAACAAAAAAAGTCACCACTGCATTGCCCTCTAGGTTCGCTGTATCATATGTGGCTGCATCCGTATCCTCCGCGATGGGTAGGACTAATGAATCGCAGACATCTGTGGTAGAGCGACCTATGGAATATGGGATATAGCTTACGAATATATCTTTCCACTATATAATGCGCCAACTGTTCCTCTGGTATGGTTATCTCAAGAGTCTGAGTATGTCATCTAGATAAGACTGACAGTCCGGTAGGATTCATATTTTCACACCTGTGTCAATGTTACCACAGAGGTATGGCAGAACTCCACTTGTGTTTATCTCAATTGTATATTTACTCACTGCGTCCCGTATAGACTCACTGTATGCGTCCTGCTGGAGGTTGCTGCTGTGGCGTCCCACGCTTCCACCTTTCTCCGCTGAATTAGTATTACTTCCGGTTTTACCGGGATCTCGCCTTTAGTCTCGCGAGAGTCCTGTATCTAATAATTTTTTAGAAAAGTTTTTTCGTGAGTCCAAAATACGGTAATTTGTATGCGTGAGTCAAGTGGAGAATTTCCCCGTCTCTGTTAGAATTAGTTTTCCGTCTTTCAGTACATGGCCATGTACCGTCTCACAGGTAACGCCCAGACGCGTTTCGAGATATCCTATCTCTTCATCAGTGGGTAACCTGTGAGTCGCAGTGTCTCGATTCTTATACTCTCCTCTTGATTCGTTAATTATTCTCACTTGTTTCGTTGTGGGATCCAGCTCTTACTCATCATTGTTTTTTTCTTTTATCATGTGATTCTTTGTCATTTGATCCGTTTTTTTCATCATCATTACATTTTTGTAATGGTATTAAAACGTTCATATACATATTCATTATATATCAGCCAGTTTTGCAGATATCAGATAACAACAAATAAAATCGATATTATATAAAATACAACGTAAGATGTTCCAGCCGGAGACTACATGTCTATCAGTGTTTTCTATTACTATTAAGTGTATACTTCTCTCTCTATCTTCGAGTTCTCGTATCAAACTATTCTGAGTATATATTTTGATACTATTATCGATTATTTATTTTGAATCTTAATCTTACTGACACAGGTGTGAATATATGAATCCTACCGGACTGTCAGTCTTATCTAGATGACATACTCAGACTCTTGAGATAACCATACCAGAGGAACAGTTGGCGCATTATATAGTGGAAAGAAATATTCGTAAGCTATATCCCACATTCCATATGGTGGCAATCCACATAGCCATCTGCATGTACTAAATTTCACTTGGAACAAAGCTATACAAGTGGTCCTAAATATAGGTCGCTCTACCACAGATGTCTGCGATTCATTAGTCCTACCCATCGCGGAGGATACGGATGCAGCCACATATGATACAGCGAACCTAGAGGGCAATGCAGTGGTGACTTTTTTTGTTGTTTATTGAAGGTGTTTTATTGAATGTTTGCAGTAGTGCACATTTTTTATGCTTTTATATTCTCTGCCCAAGCCTCCAATCTACCCAGATCCCTCTATACTGTCCTCTTCCGTGTAAATTACTTTACACAGTTTATTGTCATCTGCAAAAAAAATTTATTTTACTGTACAAGCCTTCTACAAGATCATTAAAGGGAACCTGTCACCGTGATTTTGTGTATAGAGCTGAGGACATGGGCTGCTAGATGGCCGCTAGCACATCCGCAATACCCAGTCCCCATAGCTCTGTGTGCTTTTATTGTGTCAAAAACCGATTTGATACATATGCAAATGAACCTGAGATGAGTCCTGTCCCTGAGATGAGACAGGGACAGGACTCATCTCAGGTTCATTTGCATATGTATCAAATCGTTATTTTTTTACACAATAAAAGCACACAGAGCTATGAGGACTGGGTATTGCGGATGTGCTAGCGACCATCTAGCAGCCTATATCCTCAGCTCTATACACAAAATCCCGGTGACAGGTTCCCTTTAATAAATATATTTAAGAGAAGAGGGCCCAGTACTGACCCCTGAGGTACTCCACTAGTGACAGTGACCCAATCTGAGTATGGACCATTAATAACCACCCTTTGTTTTCTATCACTCCGCCAGTTACTTACCCACATACAGACATTTTCTTCCAGTCCAAGCATTCTCATTTTATATACTAATCTTTTATGTGGTACAGTGTCAAATGCTTTGGAGAAGTCCACATATACGACATCCATTGATTCGCCGCTGTCAAGTCTAGAACTTTATAAAATCACAGAGAAAATGCACCAAACGGATATGCCACTGACTATACTGGCTAGTCATAAATGCAGATATTAAAAGCTGAGACTTTTGCCAATATATTCCTGTCAGGAAGATATCGGAGCCCATCATGCACCACGTCACGGCTCTCAGCATAGCAAGGGGTCCTATCACTACGCTACCTATGGTGTGAACAAGGTCTGAAGGTGATGTAATCCAGCTCACAGCCAAGCTTCCACACAACCGCCTAGCAGGACAACTAGTGCAATGTGAACAAAGCCAGACTGTAAGCCACACCCATATCAGACCATGTGATGGAGGCTACCAGGTGCAAAGGAGAGTGTTTGAATGCCAGGTAAAGGCACATACACTACATATAAAACAAGACAAAAACACAGAAATATAGTGGCAAATCTGGGGGAGCTGCTCAACCCCTAACACTGTAGCGTGTTTTTCATTGGGGGAGCAGCCCCACCGCATGTGGACCGCAGCAAACGACTATCCCCAGCAAAAAATATTTTGCATACGGTGGAGGATGTCGGCGCGGTCCACATGCACCACAAAGGCATCCTACACAAAACGGAGCATTGTGCGGATGAAAATATAATCATAAATCACAGAGAAAATGCACCAAACGGATATGCCACTGACTATACTGGCTAGTCATAAATGCAGATATTAAAAGCTGAGACTTTTGCCAATATATTCCTGTCAGGAAGATATCGGAGCCCCAAGCACCACGTCACGGTTCTCAGCATGGCAAGGGGTCCTACCACTACGCTACCTATGGTGTGAACAAGGTCTGAAGGTGATGTAATCCAGCTCACAGCCAAGCTTCCACACAACCGCCCAGCAGGACAACTAGTGCAATGTGAACAAAGCCAGACTGTAAGCCACACCCATATCAGACCATGTGATGGAGGCTACCAGGTGCAAAGGAGAGTGTTTGAATGCCAGGTAAAGGCACATACACTACATATAAAACAAGACAAAAACACAGAAATATAGTGGCAAATCTGGGGGAGCTGCTCAACCCCTAACACTGTAGCGTGTTTTTCATTGGGGGAGCAGCCCCACCGCATGTGGACCGCAGCAAACGACTATCCCCAGCAAAAAATATTTTGCATACGGTGGAGGATGTCGGCGCGGTCCACATGCACCACAAAGGCATCCTACACAAAACGGAGCATTGTGCGGATGAAAATATAATCATAAATCACAGAGAAAATGCACCAAACGGATATGCCACTGACTATACTGGCTAGTCATAAATGCAGATATTAAAAGCTGAGACTTTTGCCAATATATTCCTGTCAGGAAGATATCGGAGCCCACATGCACCACGTCACGGCTCTCAGCATGGCAAGGGGTCCTACCACTACGCTACCTATGGTGTGAACAAGGTCTGAAGGTGATGTAATCCAGCTCACAGCCAAGCTTCCACACAACCGCCCAGCAGGACAACCAGTGCAATGTGAACAAAGCCAGACTGTAAGCCACACCCATATCAGACCATGTGATGGAGGCTACCAGGTGCAAAGGAGAGTGTTTAAATGCCAGGTAAAGGCACATACACTACATATAAAACAAGACAAAAACACAGAAATATAGTGGCAAATCTGGGGGAGCTGCTCAACCCCTAACACTGTAGCGTGTTTTTCATTGGGGGAGCAGCCCCACCGCATGTGGACCGCAGCAAACGACCGCAGTCTAGAACTTACCTCCTCATAGAAACTGATTAAATTAGTTTGACATGACCGATCCCTCATGAAGCCATGCTGATATGGCGTTATTTGCTTATTTTCATTGAGATGCTCCAAGATAGCATCTCTTAGAAAACCTTTTAACCACGACAGATGTTAAACTTACCGGCCTATAGTTTCCGGGCTCTGTTTTTGGACCCTTTTTTAATATTGGCACCACATTTGTTATGCGCCAATCCTGTGGAACATTCCCTGTCAGTATAGAGTCCTTAAATATCAGAAATGAGGGTCTGGATATGACATTACTTAATTCTCTTAGAATACAGGGGGGTATTCCATCTGGTCTTGGCGATTTGTCTATTGTAATCTTTTTAAGATGCCGCTGTAATTCCTTATAGTTTTTTAGTGCTTCCGTGCTCCCCTCCTGTTTTAGTGAATTAAATGCTTTTTTTTTTGTCATTTATTGCCTTCTTTCCAGTTCTATTTATCCACATTGGTTTCTTCTTGTTCCTTAACCTTTTATTCCCATACGGTATGTACCCTTCACAATGAGATTTTAGGATGTTTTTAAAAATATCCCATTTTGTGGCTGTATATTTTTTTTTTTTGAGGACTTTGTCCCAGTTAGTTAGGCCTATGGCCTCTCTTAGTTGGCGAAAATTAGCTTTTTTGAAGTTTGGTATTTTTGTTCCTCCCTGTAGAAACGCTCTTTTGAATGATAATTGGAAGGTTATTACTTTATGGTCACTATTTCCCAGGTGTCCCCCAACCTGCACATCAGTTGTTCTGTCAGGGCTATTGGTTAATACTAAGTCCAGTATGGCCGCCCCTCTAGTCAGGTCCTGAACCAGTTGGGAAAGGTAATTGTCTTTTATTATTGCCAAAAACTGTTTCCTTTATGCGATGAACAGGTTTCACTTTCTCAGTCTATATCTGGGGAGTTGAAGTCCCCCATAATAACCACCTCATTATGATTTGCCGCCTCCTCTATCTTGTTTAGTAGCAGATTTTCTGTGGACTCTGGTATATTAGGTGGTTTATAATATTAGTAATTTATTATTGTTTTTGACTCCATGTATTTTTACCTACAGTGACTCCACATGTTCATGTCCCTCACTTATATCTTCTCGGACTCTGGGCTTTAGACAGGACTTTACATAAAGGCAGACCCCTCCCCCTCTCTGGTTTTTGCGATCCTTTCTAAACAGACTGTAACCCTGTACATTAACTGCCCAGCCATAGCTATCATCCAGCCATGTCTCAGTTATTCCCACTATGTCATAGTCCTCCTCATCCTCACACATCACTAATTCCAGTTCCCCAGTTTTATTAGTCAGACTTCTGGCATTAGTATACATACAATTAGGAGGTTTATGTATATTTTTTACCCTACACCTTTCCTTCTGAACTGTTCTAGTCCCTTCCATCCATTCCTCCCCCAGTCCCGGTGTTTTAATAAATCTGGTATAGCTGCAAGCACACTACAGAGCGGCAGACAGACAAGGGTGACAGCTCAGGAAGAAGAAAGAAGTGAAACGACTTCCTTAAATGTACAATACAACCTAGTGCCAAGGCCAAGCACACTGTATTTTTCTTCTTAACAGCAGAAGCCAGAGCGCGATATGAAGTGTTATTGGGTTGTCACGTTACATAAATCCTCGCACACATGAACATATGGCTGATTTGAATTTAGAGACTGTTCTCAAGTACAAAGTAAAGACACCAAACAAAATACATAGAAATATGGAGAAAATAGGATCTGAGTAAGGAGTGTAATTCAAGACATGACTTTGTATGCCGTTTATAGTTTTTGCTATATTTTACGCTTTTACGCTGTAGACTGTGCTAGTGTTTTACAAGTGCTAATACTGATATAAATGATCTATCTATCTATCTATCTATCTATCTATCTATCTATCTATGTATCATCACAAAACCAATTCAAAATGGTCCAATCAGTAAAAAAAAAGGGAAGGAAGGAGTGCTAGCAGTCTAAATGTAACCAAACATCAATTTATCAATAAGAAAGAAAAAGTCTGCGGCACTTACACTAAGTGAAAAAATCTGTAGTCCTTTATTCACCTGTGCGTTGTTTTAGTCCACTTACTGGAACCGTTCTCAAGCAAATAATTACATGTTCAAAGTGCATATAAAAAGGGTATCGGAACATTAATTATTAATCATCAATTTACAAACACATATAGAAATGTAGTATCTCAGATAGAAACCTATATAGTATCAGTGAATTCTGCATCAATATAAAGTGCATGGTGCTAACATAATATCATATCACAGTGTAAATTAATATACAGATAATCCATAATTGATAATCAGTGAAATTAATCTCCAAGTGTAGGGGGTGGTAATCCAAGGCGAACTAGGCGCACTCACCTGTAAAAAACGCTCTTAACAAAATCCCTTGGTATGGCTGCTCGGCGTATATGTGGGCACATTGCGCATGTCTGCGCATCATGCTGGTACCTCAGTCACGTGATTAATCACATGATCGGAGAGATACAAAGTAACATAAACAAAAGTAAGTAGCAATAGCAGTATCAGTATCTCTTCTATCATGTTTCACTGAACTTTTCAGAAGTTCGCTCCTAAAACTTTCAAGTCGGTGCAAAAAAACTGTTCTGTAATAATTTGCTCATCTTGCGATCAAGAAGCAATAGGTTTATCCATAGGATATTCTAAGTGGTACTTTAACTAGTCTACGTAGTCTACTTAGAAAGTAATTTACTGTAAAGAGTGAATTGATCTTAAAGTATGTACCGCATAATTTTAAAAGCAAAGATTTGCAACATACAAGGAACATTATTTAGTGCTAATGGAACTTTGAATGTTAAAAAAATGTACTGAATGCTAATTTTCATGAAAATGTATCAAAATGAGCTCCCAAGACACATTTTGAAAAGCTTTACAGCTTAATAGCTCCAAGGATATACTATTAATAATTCTTAAATGGTATCTGTTGTCTACACTAGAGATGAGCGAATTTCATATTTTGAAATTCGTTCACACTTCGTTTGCTGGTAAAAGGTGAATTGCGTTATGGATTCCGTTACCACGGACCACAATGCAATTCTATGACGGAATGCATAACGAAATTCCTTTAGAGACATTCCGTTATTCATTCCGTCATAATCGAAGTCTATGGGCTGCAAAACGGATCAGTCCCGTTTCCATTATGCAGGGGAGTCCTCTCCTTTCTCACCTTTCTCAATTTTACATAAACAAAAAAAAAACATATTAGGTATCGCTTTGTCCTAAAATGTCTGAACTATTAAAATATTAATTACAATTTTCTGTGCGTTGATCGCCGTAATGGAAAAAAAATGTAAACACATGATTTGCAGTTTTTATCACCTTTTCCCCCCAAAAAAAATAGAATAACAGTGATCAAAAAGTTGCAAGTAACACAAATTAAGGGAAAAGCCTCTGGGACAGCTAACATTGGAGGTATTTTCAATGGAAATGTGTATGAGGCATAGCATCTTAGAGCGGGTGGATTGTGAAATGGAAGAAATGTCCCAGTTGTTCATTTTTTAGGCATTTAGAGGAGATAGCAATGGACTCTTTGCCAGATGTCAAGCATTTGCATAATGGCAGTAACCATTAGTGACACATGTCACAATGATCATGATACTGGCCCCAGTTATGACTGTAGGGATTTAAAGGAAAGCTGTCATGTTGAACATGGTGTTTGGGATACAGGCAGAATATTATAGAGCAGGAGAAGATGAGCAGATTGATATATAGTTTTTTAGGAAAAGATTCAGTGAAACCTGTATTTTATTTATTTATTTATATTCCTGCTCATTCTGGCCTTTAAGTCCAAAAGGCGGTCCTATCAGTGATTGACATCGACCTATGTGTATGCACAGTCATAGAGGGAAGATTGTGAATCACTGATAGGACCGTCTCCTGGACTTCAAAGCTCAGAATGATCACGGATATACAGTAAATTAATAAATTACAAGTTATACTGAATATTTTCCCCAAAAATTGTACATCAATCTGCTCAGCACTCCTGCTCTATAACATGCTGCCTGAAGCTTAAAACCCAAGTTCAAAATGACAGGTTCCCTTTTGATTGGTGGGGTCATAGCTTTCTGCAATTTGGTCACTTGTGGTCGTTCTAGTCCTCCATACCTTTCAATTTTTCCATTTTAGTGTTTGAGACAATTAAATAGTAGTGGTTTGACCTGTTCAGTATAGAAAAATGTGCTTCAAAGTGATCGACCAAAGATCATGTCACTGAGGGATGCCAAATTCAATGTTAACAATTGAAATATGTTATCCTGTAAATTTACCATGAGATTTACTGATAAACCGATCATGATGCCTTGTAGGGTTAGCTCAATTGAATGTAATGATTAGATATGAGCGAATTAGATATGAGCGAATTCGATCCAAAGTTAAGAAAAATGCGATTAATCCGAATTTCCTCTCACTTTGTGGTAACAAATAGTTTTTTTCCTAAGCCTACAGCTATATATGTTACAAGGTAAAAAAAAATAAGCCCCAGAAACTGATATGACTATTGTCGGGCGAGCAATTTTTTTTCGCCGCTGGTGACACGACATTATCTGCGCTACATCTCCTGTCTAACGTGTGCGCAGCCTAAAAATATCTGACATCCAGTGTACTTTTTCTGTAGATGGTGTCCGCTGCGGACAGTTACATTACCTGCACTACAACTCTTGTATAACGTTTGCGTATCCGAAATATCAGTGACATTTATTAAAAAAATTGATGCTGGTGGCAGCGACATTACCTGCACTACATCTCCTGTATACCGTTTGCCCATCCTAAAAATCAGTGACATTAATTCAGTCAAATTTTTTATTAGGCGGTGGTGACAGCGACATTACTTGCGCTATACCTCCAGTTTAACGTGTGCACATCCTAAATATCAGTGACATTCCTTCAGTGTAATTTTTAATTAGGCGGTGGTGACAGTGACATTACTTGCGCTAAACCTCCTGATTAACGAGTGCGCATCCTAAAAATATCTGTGACATTCTGTGTACTTTATCTGCACATACACTTACAAAACTTGTGCTACTGTACATGTGACATACTTGCAAGCATATATACCATTTAATATGTGCAATTCGAGCAGTAAGGGACGCGGAAGTGGCCGTGCTGCTGATGGTGCACGCAGAGGCCGTGGCCCTGGGTGCGGTGAATCTGAGGACTATACTACACAAATAATGAGCCGTTGGGGTTTAGGTACCTAGTGATTAAATAAGCAATTTTGGAATAATGGTCACCTTTAATATTTAACTTTTAATAATATTTATGATAAAATAAATGCCCTAAGATAAGGTGCAGAAAAAATATATAGGGGCAGGGTGGGGGTCCACCCTACTCGTGGTGAGTATACTAAAACTCTAGGGAGGGAGGGAGGAAGGGGGGGAGGAATGCTGGGTCTCAGCCCCTATTAGTGCCCTAATGAAAAAAGCCCTATTCCCGTACTCCACAACCTCCTGACAATGGCCCTCAGTTCTCCCTAAGCCAGGCATGTCCAAACTGCGGCCCTCCAGCTGTTGCAAAACTACAACTCCCAGCATGCCCTAATAGCTGTAAGATATCCAGGCATGCTGGGAGTTGTAGTTTTTGAACAGCTGGAGGGCCGCAGTTTGGACATGCCTGCCCTAAGCAGTGCTCTGACTGCCCAGCTTCGTCCTGACAAGGAGCAAGTGAGGGGGGAGGAGTTCCCTAGAGGTAATTGTTGTACACCACCTGCAGATACGCCACCAGGTCCCTGGAGGCGACCGCCATTGGTACACTTGACCTGTGAGGATAAGTGTCCGAAAAGAATGTATGTGTGGGTGTCAAGGGTTGATCACCCCACACATATACAATGTTGATTGATGCTGAGATGCTCAATAACCATAAATGGCCCGACGCGTTTCTCTGTTTTGTTACAGTTCGTCAGGGGCCCAAAGAAATGGATGTCAGCAACAGTAGCGGCGACTTGTCCACCAGTTGGGACAGTTCACCAGATTACAATTAAACTGTAGACAGCTACGGTTATTAACAGCTGATATGTATCAAGTCTCATTCAAATAACCCCCATAGTGTGGCAGTATAACAAGAAGCCGCAGTCACAAATGGGGGTGAAAGGAAGTACTTAGCTCGTCAGGAGTAGCCGGTCAGTGGACCTGTCCCTGCGATACAGACTGGTTCCTATTCCTACACAACCAAAACGAACAAGTGGAAATGATGTATAAAAATATAAATTTATTATAAAGTATAAGGAATGGAACAACTACAGATGATGCAAAGATAAGGAGAAGCGCAGGGTCACTAACGCCACAAAACACCAATGTATCTGTGGGTTATAACACACAGAAAGGTACAATCCATTGATGATAATGAAAGCTCAGAGATAACGAGGATGGCCAAGCTGTAATGTCGCCGCAGTAAGACTATGCACAAATCGTGCAAATGACCATACCCGGTAAGCAATGAGGTTTCTCACACCGGACACAGTGCTTAAGCAATTAAACAGACCATAGTAATGACGAGTACTCAGTATAAAAGTAAGAATCTCAGTCAAAAAAGAAGGTATTAACAATATGCACCATGGATGTATGAGGGACTCACTATGGATATATGCAGAAGTCCCAGTCAACGGTGTAAAGCGATACTGATTCAGAACGTACCTGAGGACATGTTGGTGAGTGGACAGTCGGACCCTGGGCACACAACCTCGACGCGCGTTTCACCTTACGGCTGCGGTGAATCTGAGCCTGCTGCCAGAGCACAAGAAACACACTCATTCACGATACCTAGCTTCATGTCCCAGTTTGCAGGGTGGCGCAGAACACCACTCTCGAAGCCAGACCAGTGCAACCTGCTAGTCAGTTGGATTGCAGCCGATAATGCTTCCGGTCGGTTAAGCACCACCCTGTTTTCCACAAAGTCCAGTCTCAGTAGCCAAGAGTCTGGTCAACAGATTCCTCACCCTGATACTCCTTCCACCCACCATGGAGAGTCTTGGCAAACAAGTGATCCCACACTCGGATATTCCGAGGAGCTGTTTTCATCGCCATTCCTTAATTTTGGCCTCTCGCCAAGCCCGCTTGAAGAGGGACATGAGGAGATCTTGCGCCCTGATTCCCGAACTCTGGAGCATCCACAGTCAGAAGAAGATGACGATGGGGAACGGCAATTAGTGTTTAACGAGGTGCATGATGATGATAAGACACAGTTGCCAATAAGCCAACCGCAAGTAGTGTCTCAAAAAGTTCATGATGAGGATGAGACACAGAGCTTGTGGTTAGGTCAACAAGTCAGGAGGATGACCAGAGTGAGGAAGTTGAAGAGGAGGTGCTGGACGATTAAATCATTGACACAACCTGGGAATGGGGCAAGCCGAGCGAGGACAGCAGAACAGAGGGGGAGAGATCCGCAGCACAGTAACAGGCTGGAAGAGGCAGTAGGGTGGCAAAAGGGAGAAGGCGCGCCACACAAAACAGGCCCGCAACTGTTCCCCAGAGCACCCCCTTGCGGCAATCTCGCTTGCCAAGGGGTAGGTGTTCCGCAGTCTGGTGCTTTTTTTAGGAAAGTGCAGACGATAAAAGAATTGTCATTTGCAACCTGTGCCGTACCAAAATGAGCAGGGGCATGAACACTAGCAACCTCACCAACACTAGCATGATCTGCCACATGGCATCAAAGCACCTTAATAGGTGGGTTGAACGCCTGGGTCCACAACCAGTGTCTTCGGGTCACACCACTGCCTCCTCTTTCCCTGTGTTACATGCTGGCCAATCCACTGTCCAAGATGCAGGCCCGGATGCCTCCCGCCATGCACCTGGACCTTCACAAGAACCATCAGCTAGCACATCCACTTATGTGTCCTAGCACAGCGTGCAGATGTCTATACCCCAGGCCTTTGAACAAAAGCGCAAATACCCAGTCACCCACCCACAGACCATAGCACTAAAAGTGCACCTTTCCAAATTGCTTGCCCTCGAAATGTTGCCATTTAGGCTTGTTGACACTGAGGCTTTCCGCAGCCTGATGTCGGTGGCTGTCCCGCAGTACTCTGTCCCCAGCCACCAATATTTCTAACAGTGTGCAGTCCTAGCCTTACACCAGCATGTGTCCCATAACATCACCCGTGCTCTGACCAATGCAGTTATTGGGAAGGTCCACTTAACGACTGACACATGGACAAGTGCTTTTGGCTAGGGACGCTACATTTCTCTGACGGCACACTGGGTAAATGTTGTGGAGTCTGGGAGCGAGTCGTACCCTGGGATGGCACAGATGCTACCAACGCCAAAGATTGCGGCTCCTACTTCCATCAGGGTTTCCACCGCCACCTACGTTAGTGGCTTCAACCTCCCCTTTTCCTGCAACTATTTTATCTTTGACGGGTCCTTTTACCACCAGCTCAGGGGCACCGCGATGGGGAGTCCTTGTGCCCCATCATATGCGAACTTGTTCCTGGGCTGGTGGGAAAGGGAATTTGTGTTCACCGACCCCCCTAGCCCGCTCACCCCACCTGTGGTGATGTGGGCCAGATATATTGATGATATCTTTATTATCTGGCGGGGGTCGGTGGGCACCTTCCGAGATCTGGTGGACATTCTCAACGTTAACCACCTTGGATTACGGTTCACATATGAGATGTCCGCTGGCTCCCTGCCCTTCCTTGACATTCGGATTGATAAGGGACCGGAAGGTGAACTCCTCACACAGACCTATAGAAAACCCACGGCTACAAACTCCTTGTTGGAGTGGGAGAGTTTTCACCCCGGCCCTTTGAAGCGAGGTATTCCTACAGGTCAATACCTGAGGATGCGAAGGAACTGTTCCTCTATCCAGCAGTTCAAGGAACAGGCGGGGGACCTCCGCAAAAGATGTTTGGACAAGGGGTTTCCAGACTATGTCCTGAGAAAAGCCTACCAGAGGGCACTTGCCTCTGACCGTACAGGGCTGCTACATCCACAGAGATCTAGAAGTGATGATAAAATGATACGGTTGATAGGTACCTTTGACATGGGGGCGGAAGAGGTAAAGGAGATTCTCAAGAAAAACTGGAGAACTCTCCTGCTCGACCCAGATATTGAAAAAATGGTGGCCCCATTTGCTCAAGTCACGTATCGTAGGGGGCGCAACATCAAAGATCATGTGGTACATAGCCATTTCTCGGGTGCCGGCACCGCATCGACTGCATGGCTGAGAGCTCCAATTGGCTCCTACCATTGCAGTGGGTGTGTCGCCTGCCCCTACATCAAACAGGGACATAGCTTCACTGGTCATGTGACTAATCACACCTATACCATCAAACAGTTCATCAACTGTCGTAGCAGAGGTGTGATTTATCGTGCACAATGTATATGCGGCCTTGAATACATTGGCAAAACCAAGCGGGAGCTGCGCAGGAGGATAGGAGAACACTTGGGGGACCTACGTCATCAGAAGGATACCCCCTTGGCACGCCATGTGACTGTGGTCCATGGCGGGGACTACTCAGAAGTCCGTTTTATGGGTATTGAGGCTGTCCCACCCCCAAATAGGGGAGGCAATTGGGACCAAAAGATCCTACAAAGAGAGACCTGGTGGATCTTTCAATTAAAAACTGTTCACCCACAGGGTCTAAATGAACAGCTCTCATTCAGCTGTTTCATCTGAGTATTTCTCCTACCTCCTGCGCAGCTTTATATATCTTTATATATCTCTGCCTACCATTAGGGTCAGATTTTGTCACTATGCGACCCTCTGGACATTATGTCATACACTTCAGGGACGTTACTCTGAACTATTACATGGGTAACTGGAGTATATGGGGGTCTAAATTTAGGGACATATGTTTATCACATCTCTTCTGGCCAAAATACTCTCAGAAGTGACGCTGCGCCACTTGATTTGTGGTTTACAGCGGCGCACCATAAGACTTGAATGAATATGGAATTTCATTCACTGTGGTGGGGACTCCCCTATCCCTGTAGGGCATCCCCATATAATTTATCCGTCTCAGACTTATGGGGACTCAATTTTAGTTACCCTATGAGGCCTCAGTACAGTGGGTTAGCGACTGTGTTTGACATATAGTAAGCACACTTGTATATTGTAATAACCAGCTGTCAATTTCTCTCCATCTCACTATGGTCGCAGGACCTGCGATCATGTGATGCCCCACGTGACCATGACGTTGCGGTCACGTGATGGGTCACATGATGGTGCTGATGGGCGGAGCCTAGATGACGCAGATGGCTCAAATGGTGCAGCTGAGCCGGCGTCTCTTGCTGCACTGCCACACGCGGGATCCAGCACACAGACTGTGTAGGAATAGGATTAACCTACAAAAGGCCACCTGTCAACTAGACAGCTACGATTAGCACTCATAAAACATCTAAGGTAAACCAAAACGAACAAGTGGAAATGATGTATAAAAATATAAATTTATTATAAAGTATAAGGAATGGAACAACTACAGATGATGCAAAGATACGGAGAAGCGCAGGGTCACTAACGCCACAAAACACCAATGTATCTGTGGGTTATAACACACAGAAAGGTACAATCCATTGATGATAATGAAAGCTCAGAGATAACGAGGATGGCCAAGCTGTAATGTCGCCGCAGTAAGACTATGCACAAATCGTGCAAATGACCATACCCGGTAAGCAATGAGGTTTCTCACACCAGACACAGTGCTTAAGCAATTAAACAGACCATAGTAATGACGAGTACTCAGTATAAAAGTAAGAATCTCAGTCAAAAAAGAAGGTATTAACAATATGCACCATGGATGTATGAGGGACTCACTATGGATATATGCAGAAGTCCCAGTCAACGGTGTAAAGCGATACTGATTCAGAACGTACCTGAGGACATGTTGGTGAGTGGACAGTCGGACCCTGGGCGCACAACCTCGACGCTCGTTTCACCTTACGGCTGCGGTGAATCTGAGCCTGCTGCCAGAGCACAAGAAACACACTCATTCACGATACCTAGCTTAATGTCCCAGTTTGCAGGGTGGCGCAGAACACCACTCTCGAAGCCAGACCAGTGCAACCTGCTAGTCAGTTGGATTGCAGCCGATAATGCTTCCGGTCGGTTAAGCACCACCCTGTTTTCCACAAAGTCCAGTCTCAGTAGCCAAGAGTCTGGTCAACAGATTCCTCACCCTGATACTCCTTCCACCCACCATGGAGAGTCTTGGCAAACAAGTGATCCCGCACTCGGATATTCCGAGGAGCTGTTTTCATCGCCATTCCTTAATTTTGGCCTCTCGCCAAGCCCGCTTGAAGAGGGACACGAGGAGATCTTGCGCCCTGATTCCCGAACTCTGGAGCATCCACAGTCAGAAGAAGATGACGATGGGGAACGGCAATTAGTGTTTAACGAGGTGCATGATGATGATAAGACACAGTTGCCAATAAGCCAACCGCAAGTAGTGTCTCAAAAAGTTCATGATGAGGATGAGACACAGAGCTTGTGGTTAGGTCAACAAGTCAGGAGGATGACCAGAGTGAGGAAGTTGAAGAGGAGGTGCTGGACGATTAAATCATTGACACAACCTGGGAATGGGGCAAGCCGAGCGAGGACAGCAGAACAGAGGGGGAGAGATCCGCAGCACAGTAACAGGCTGGAAGAGGCAGTAGGGTGGCAAAAGGGAGAAGGCGCGCCACACAAAACAGGCCCGCAACTGTTCCCCAGAGCACCCCCTTGCGGCAATCTCGCTTGCCAAGGGGTAGGTGTTCCGCAGTCTGGTGCTTTTTTTTAGGAAAGTGCAGACGATAAAAGAATTGTCATTTGCAACCTGTGCCGTACCAAAATGAGCAGGGGCATGAACACTAGCAACCTCACCAACACTAGCATGATCTGCCACATGGCATCAAAGCACCTTAATAGGTGGGTTGAACGCCTGGGTCCACAACCAGTGTCTGCGGGTCACACCACTGCCTCCTCTTTCCCTGTGTTACATGCTGGCCAATCCACTGTCCAAGATGCAGGCCCGGATGCCTCCCGCCATGCACCTGGACCTTCACAAGAACCATCAGCTAGCACATCCACTTATGTGTCCTAGCACAGCGTGCAGATGTCTATACCCCAGGCCTTTGAACAAAAGCGCAAATACCCAGTCACCCACCCACAGACCATAGCACTAAAAGTGCACCTTTCCAAATTGCTTGCCCTCGAAATGTTGCCATTTAGGCTTGTTGACACTGAGGCTTTCCGCAGCCTGATGTCGGTGGCTGTCCCGCAGTACTCTGTCCCCAGCCACCAATATTTCTAACAGTGTGCAGTCCTAGCCTTACACCAGCATGTGTCCCATAACATCACCCGTGCTCTGACCAATGCAGTTATTGGGAAGGTCCACTTAACGACTGACACATGGACAAGTGCTTTTGGCTAGGGACGCTACATTTCTCTGACGGCACACTGGGTAAATGTTGTGGAGTCTGGGAGCGAGTCGTACCCTGGGATGGCACAGATGCTACCAACGCCAAAGATTGCGGCTCCTACTTCCATCAGGGTTTCCACCGCCACCTACGTTAGTGGCTGCAACCTCCCCTTTTTCTTCTCCTCCTCCTCCTCCACTTCCACCTCTGAATTATAATCTTGCAGCACCAGTCAGCCATCAGTCAGTAGCTGAAAGCAGTGTAGCACTGCAGTGGAAAAGCGGCAACAGACCGCTCTTAAACTGGTCGCTACAGAGGGTAGTACCCATGGAAGTTTTATTCCATCTGTTCAGTGTGGATGGGTAGAAGAGGAGAAAGAGGATGAGGAGATTGAGAGTCATCCTCCTGATGAGGACAGCGAAGTCTTGTCTGTTGGGACTCTGGCACACATGGCTGACTTTATGTTAGGCTGCCTTTCCCGTGACCCACGTGTTTTACGCATTTTGGCCAACACCGATTGCTGGTAGTTCACCCTTTTCGACTCCCGCTACAAAGAGAACCTCTCATCTCTCATTCCTGTGGTTGAGAGGATGAGCAAAATGGTGCAATACCAGAAGGTCCTTGTGGGAAAATTGTTCCAAAAATTTCCAGCTGACAACTCTGACTACAGAGTACATAGTTCCTTGGCCAACTGAGGAGGGGAGATGAGGGGAGATGAGGGGAACACACAGCAGTTCCAACAGAGGCAGGGCAACACTCTCCAAGGCCTGGGACAGTTTTATGACACCCCACCAGCACCCTCAACCTGATGCGCGGCCTAGTGTCACAAGGAGGGAAACATTTTATAAGATGGTGAAGTAATACGTAGCAGACCATTTCTGCATCCTCAGTGATCCCTGTGTGCCTTACAACTATTGGGTGTCCAAGCTGGACACGTGGCATAAACTAGGACACTAAGCCTTGGAGTTTCTGGCCCGCCCCGCCGCCAGAGTTTTGTCAGAGCGTGTATTTAGTGCTGCTGGGGGGCATAATAACTGATAAGCGCATCCACCTGTCAACTGAAAATGCTGACTGGTTGACTCTTTTCAAAATGAACAAGGCCTGGATTGTCCCTGGCATCTCTACTCCACCAGAGGAAAGCAGCTGAACATAAAGGCACTCTATGTGTGGCTTTTATGGTGTATTGAATGCACTGTATTTTCATGCACCTCTTCCACCACTAACAAAGATATATGGTTCAATCTCCCTTTTCTCGTCCTCCTCCACCTCCATCATATCAAAATGCTTATTAATCTGCCCTCGCTCCTAATGTTTTCGAGGGTCAGATCAGCAGCGTGCCCTCACCCATAATGTTTTAGAGGGTCACCAGCAGGCCCTCAACCATAATGTTTTAGAGGGTCAGCTCAGCAGCAGGCCCTCACCCCTACATTTTTAGATGGTCAGCTCGGCAGCAGGCCCTCACCCACAAAATATTTTAGAAGGTCAGCCTGGCAGCAGCCCCTTGCCCACAACATTTTTTAGGTAGTCAGCTTGGCAGTAGTGATGAGCGGCAGGGATCATATTCGAATTCGCGATATTTCGCGAATATTTTTTTAGAATATTCGTCGAATATTCGAAAATGCGAAAATTCGCGATTTTTTTTTCTTGAAAAAAAAAAAATTAAAAATCGGCAAGGTAATGATTGTGTAATATGCGAATTTTCGTAATTCGAATTTTCGGATTCGAATTTTTATTGCGAATTTTTCAACTTACAACTATTAGACAAAGAAGATTATAGCACTATATTAGCTAAATTGCTCTATATTCGATTTTTTGAATATTCGCTATATTGCTATAACAGTTTTTTCGAATATTCGTAATATATAGCAATATAGCGAATATTCGAAAAAAAACTAATATAGAGCAATTTAGCTAATATAGTGCTATAATCTTTTTTTTTATAGTTGTAATTTTTTTCCAATCTGAACTTCAGATGAGAAAAAAATTACAACTATTAGACAAAGAAGATTATAGCACTATATTAGCTAAATTGCTATATATTCGTTTTTTTTTGAATATTCGCTATATTGCTATAACTTCGTTTTTTCGAATATTTGTAATATTCTAAAACAAGAATATATAGCAATATAGCGAATATTCGAAAAAAACGAATATAGAGCAATTTAGCTAATATAGTGCTATAATCTTCTTTGTCTAAAAGTTGAAAAATTCGCAATAAAAATTCGAATCCGAAAATTCGAATTACGAAAATTCGCATATTACACAATCATTACCTTGCCGATTTTTTCAAGAAAAATAAATTGTGCATTTTCGAATATGACCCCTGCCGCTCATCACTACTCCTAAAGTCAAGTATATTGCAGCCTTCTTATTGGCCCACAAGCTAGAAGCAGGAAAGGGATCATGTGTACTGATTAAAAAAAAAAAAACAGGAAAAAAAACAGGAAAAAAAAAATCGGAAAAAAAACGAATATTCGGAATTGCGAATATATATAACTATTCGAAATATTCGCGAATTTTCGAAGTACCTATATTCGCGATAAAAATTCGAAATTCGAATATTCGTGATCAACACTACTTGGCAGCAGGCCCTTGCCCACAATTTTTTTTAGATGATCAGCTCGGCAGCAGGCCCTCGTCCACAAAATTTTTTAAATGGTCAACTCGGCAGCAGGCCCTCACCCCTAATGTTTTAGATGGTAAGCTCAGCAGCAGACCCTTCATCAAAAAACAGCTCCACTCTTGTTCATTGGCTGTGTCTGGTCCTGTAGCTCATACACATTCAAGAGCCTACAACCAAAAGTAAAGCTTTCTAGAAAAAGAGAAAAATCACCTTTTTTAATATCACTCACTTCAAAAATTCAATTCACCATTTTGCCCAATTTTTCGGGAAAAATTTGGTTTGATCCGAAAATATTTGCAGTGAATTACGTTACAAAACAGCTATTTCCAGGCTGCTGAGAGCCTTTATACAGGTGTAGAACACTGTGCCTTTTAGTAACGCATAGGGAGTCTGCTTTGGTAGTGAAATAATACTGTGAGTCCGTATGACATGCAGATGACAAGCATCGCTCTTACAATCACTGCACACTTCATTAATTAGGGCAGTTATGGGGCCAAAACTGACCAAATAACTCAAGTATGAACTCAGCCTTACAGGTCGATGTTAGCATCAAGAAGAAGCGCACTAATTTTACACCGTCACCAGCTGATTCCACATAGATGATTACAGAACCTGTTATATTAAACGCTTATACAAGTAGAGCCCTCCCCCGGACAGAGTGGAGAGGGTGTTAGCAGTAAGTTTGTGTTGACGTCACTGATTAATTTGCCCTTCCTCTGATCCGTCAGAACAATAACCCACAAAAAACGGATCCTGTCTGTGGAGCATACGCCTTCACTCGGTCAGCATTTGCTCAATAATCCATCAGTATTGCTAATGCCCCCCCCCCCCCAAAAAAAAAACAGGAGTGGATCTAAAACTGAGATGACACGTGAATGGAATATTTGCATGTCTTCTGTGTTTTGTACCTACTCCTGCTTTTGGCTACCAAATCATAAGCCAATTTTGATAGGACCATAAAGGCCTTATAGCTGCTGCATAGACAGGATACGTTGTGCATCTCATTTTTCCTTCCTTATGACAGATCAGAAGAAAGGTCAAATAAATGAGTAGCCCAGTCATGAAGTGGGGAGGGTGGAAACAGCATGAGGACACCACAGAGTGGCCCAATGACAGGGTCTGGAGGTTGCGGCAGCATCAGGAGGCCACATAGTGGCACAATGACAGAGTCTGGAGGTGGTGGCAGCATGTGGAGACCAAAGAGTGGTACAATGACAGTGTGGACGTGGAGTCAGCATCAGGAGGCCACAGATTGGCACAATGACAGAGTGTGGAGGTGGCAGCAGTATGAGGAGGCCACCTAGTGGCACAATGACCAAGTGTGGAGGTAGCAGCAGTATGAGGAAGCCACTGAGTGGCACAATGACAGAGTTTGGAGGTGGCGGCAGCAGCAGCATCAGGAGGAGGCTACAGAGTGGCACAATGACAGAGTGTAGAGGTGGCGGCAGCATCAGGAGGCCACAGAGTGGTAAGGTGACATAATGTGGAGGTGGCAGCAGCATGAGGAGGCCACAGAGTGGCCGCTTAGTCTATTCATTTATAGGGAATATGGAACAGAAGGTTTAAATTTCTCAACTTTATAAAGTGTTTCTTAAAACACGATTTAATAATACACGTTCTCCAACACAAAAGGCTTGGCAAATTGATTGTCTGTGGATTTTCCTTGAAGATTGGGATAATATATTGGCAAATTTAAGTTTACTTTCTTATCATTTTAATCAAGTTTTGGTTCAATGTAATATTTAATATTTAATAATTAAAATTAAGTGTTGCCTAAGACAGGAGAGAATCTGCCAGTCTTCTGTTTATTCAACTACGTGGTTACCATGAAGAAAGCATTCCAAAAAACAATTTCTCTCCACCTGGAGATGAATCCTGTCAAGATTAATGTAAGTGCGGTATCGGCTGCTCATCGACCAGATACTTCTCGGGGAACCTGCCTGGCATGAACAGGCCTCTAGTAGCTACAGAGAATGAGAATACAAAGCGTCAAGATAGCTTTGAGCCCAGAAGAGTCGCGAAGTTCATCAAGATACGTCACTAAAGATTTTACCGCATATAACTACAGCGCTGACCACTGAATACATTTTGTTTTGTCGTTACCAAATACCCCTGGGTCCAGGACGTCTTGCGTCAGGCCAGGAAAATATCTGTCCATTTTAGAAGATCTTACATGGCCATGGCTCGCATTGCTGAGATTCAGCAGCGACACCACTTGCCCGTCAGACTTCTGATTTGTGACTGCCCGACACGCTGGAACTCCATCTGGTATATGCTTGATAGGCTGCTCCAGCAGAAACGTGCCGTTAACGACTACCTGTACGAACTCTGCGGCAGGACAGGTTATGGGGAGCTTTTTTTTTTTTTTTTCACCGCACCAGTGGCTGCTCATGTGTGACACATGCAGACTTCTGTGGCCATTTGATGAGATCACTAAACTGGTCAGTCGAAAATAGGGCACCATCATTGACATCGAACCTTACGCCTTCTATCTGGAGCATGCATTGCATTGTGTCATTGATCATGCTGTAGAGTAGCTTGAAGTTGAGGAAGTCGCAATGCTGAATAAATTCCCAGATGGGGGTAACTCCATCTGAGACAAGTCAGCAGGAGTTTGAAGAGGAGTGAGTGGAGGAGGATGGTGGCTGGGGGGAGGAGGAGGAGAAGAAGCAGGAAGAGCAGGCTTTAAACTTTTCGGGGATCCCTGATGTTGTCCGTGGCTGGGGGGAGGAGACCGAGGACGACATTCTCCTGGGCGATGAGCAGGAGCCAAGGAGCTCCATGCTTCCAATTTAGTGCAAATGGGGGCCCTCATGCTCCAGTATTTGAAGAGGGACCCCCGTATAAAAAGCATAAAGGTCAAGCATCTGTGCTGGGTGGCAGATGCTGCATTCTGCTGTTGTGGGCACTGGCAGAGAAATTTCCACCCACAGCGAAACAGGTGCGGGTACCAATCCTACTGCGCCTGTAAAAAGAGGGCCGTTTGAATATGTGTTGGACACTTCGGATATGAGATCATTCTTACAGCCAACCCATCAACAGCCACCCTCCGGATCCAGCCTCAGGGAACACCTGGACCGACAAATGTCTGACTACATCGGGTTATTGGCCGATGTGGATGCTCTGAGAAGTGAGGAACCCCTTGACTAATGTGCGTGTAGGCTTGACTCTTGGCTTGCCCGTCATCGAGTGTCCTGTCCGAAAGGACATTCAGCGCAGCAGGAGACCGAAAAGCGCACTCTCCTAGCTCATGACAGTGTGGACTACCTCATATTTTAGAACTGAATGAGCCATGGATCTTGGAGGAATTCAACACCTGTGATGACCACCTGTAATTGAATTTCCTAATGCCAGCCCACACATATCTGCCATCACCCAGAACAAAGAATGGTCCTTGCCTTATGTATATACAGCGGCATAAAAGGCCTTTTATGTCGGCGAATGCCTAATTTATGGGGCCTGTACTGGCCGACAGTTACATATTTATCCTGTGAACGCCTAATGCACCTCCAGCCACAGAATCCAAAGTTCTTTGCTGTCAGGTGAATGCCTATTGGCTAATTTTAAGGGCCTGTACTGACCGACAGTTACATATTTATCCTGTGACCGTCTAATGTACCTCCAGCCACAGAATCCAAAGTTCTTTGCTGTCAGGTGAATGCCTATTGCCTAACTTTTTGGGCCTGTACTGTCCGACAGTTAAATTTTTTATCTCTAGCCACATATTCACACCCCTGTCTCACTTCTCTGCCTCTCATTATGGTGGCATATGAACCGCATTCACCATAAGGACCTTCTAATGTCACAGGGTCATGTGATGGTGCCCTTTTACCCCATACTGTGCCCCTAATCCTGTACTGTGCCCTCTTCACCCTGCATTGTGCCCTCTTACCACACCCTGTGCAGTGCCCCTAGTTATTCCCTCTACTGTGCCCTCTTATACCCTTTTATCCGGTCACTATGGCGGTGTTATTCGGTCACTGTACAGAGGTGTTATCCGGTCAGTGTATGGCGGTGGTATCCAAATACTGGATAGCCATAACTGTATCCCTTTCCCTGCCCACGCCATCCTTTTTTAGACCTGGCATGTGCGGGAAAAATATGCAGATTGCGGTGCTAAGGACCTTTGCGCCACAATCTGTGTCAGAAATACGCCTAACATAGACGTATTTCTATATAATAAATGACCACCTAATTGTATTATTATTCAGGGGTAGGGCTAATATCTTTATATTATATAGACTCTAGTGTATTATACTATGCCCTGTATTTCCCAGTAGAAAATTATCCTTGGGAAACACAGTCCTCATCCCTGACCACCAGGACCAGGTAGCGCTCTGTCAGTACATGGCGGCCTCCCCTCTTTGTCACGCTGCTCCACTGGTGCTTATTCTGACACTAGGCCATCCATTTAATGCATACCAAAAATTTATGCGTTAACAGATGCTTCAGACTGATGCCGTACAGTGGATTCCGTTCACCATACAGTTCCATGGTAGAAAAAAAATTACGTTAACTTACATGAATGCATTTTTTTATTGGACTCTGCAGGATACAAAAACTTGGAGTGCTTCACATTTGTATACATCAAACCGATAGGAAATAAAATTCTCCTAGGCTCCAGCAGGGCACATTTTTGAGAGTTTCCCCATTAATAATGGCCCCTGATTAAAATACATATTTTTTGTGGGAATTTTTGCCAATGATCCCCCTCTGGTATATCACTGTCAATGTTGTTTGCTGGCTGCAAATATGACCTGAAGGTTTTTCAGGTTTGCCTGCTATTAAAGTGAATGGGGCCCGCCACGAACACATGGTTCACGAACATTTTATCGCGAATGAGCGTTTACGAATCGTCCCAGCCGATGTTCATCCATCACTTCCAGTAAAGTGCGTATATTTTTTTCTTTTTATAATGAAATAGGCAACTAAACCCATTTTCCACATATAACTGAAGAAGTGAACTGCATATATATTTTTCTTGTTTGAAAAGATAAAAGCCACTAAAGGCTTTTGAACATAGCACTTGCACCCCAAGAACAAATTGCTGAAATCATAGAGCTGTATAATGGCTATTTGGATCCCCAAATAATCTTTCCCTGCACTTGTAAAACATATTTCTAGCACTGTCCCTAGCGCCTTCTGACGTCTCTCCCTGCACTAAGATGCTGTGAAATGATTTTTCCCTATCCTTTCCCTGCACTTATAAACCTTTTTTTTTTGTTTTGTTTTTCACAATCAGGTTGCCTTCTCACATCTGTCCCTGCACTCAGAATTCTTGAAAATGTCTGACTCTATGATGGCCGCCGTATTTATAGGGCTGTGACATCACAGGGCTGGCTGGCTGCTGATTGGCTGCATGCATGGCATTATGGGTCAGCCCGCCTTCCCAGAGTTGCTTGCACCATGTCTTCACACGTGTAACCGCCATTGTAGCCACCATTTTAGGAAAAAATTTGTTACCACGAAGCGCGAGGAAATTCGCATTCGTTGTGAATCCAATTTTTCCTGAAATTCAGATCGAATTCTACTTTGTCTGATTCGATTTGCTCATCTCTACTCACCAACTATAAAGTTTTTATAAAAAGACATTCAAATTTACATTCAGAGGTAGGTAGTGGATGGAGGAGCATCCAATATGGTTATAGAACAAGACTAGACATAGGATTTATTTTTGGTTTGTAGCCAGAGGAGCATGGGATACAAAACTGAATGAAATGTTTAATCAAGAATATAAAAAAATATATATGAATAATAATGATATTTCTTGTAGCCTTTGATCGAAAGAAAAAAATGTGTTAGATTTGTGCCACTGAGCTTGTTTGCATCCAACATCAATTATAATTTCAGTCTGATTAGACAATGTTTATTTTTTTTTATTTAGCCTCACTGATATTTGACCACCTGGCACATTGTCCATTCTAGAGCCATATTTACTTCTAAGAAAATTGGGACTGAAACACAGTTCCACAATACAGAATTACTAGGAAACATTAACTAATACTTGATCAGTACAGTACAGCTTTGTAATAGAACACTCTTCAAGCGTCAGTGCCTGCCTCATGCGCATGCGCGTTAAGCTTTCGTTGCCGATGGCTGCCTACCTCAGGGTATATTTAAATCACCTTCTCCTGTGGAGGGTGCATGAGCAATGGTGTTTTGAGCTTGCTAGTTCTCTGTGAAGATGTGCTATACTATGTTCTATTGTACCCGACCTTTGCCTGATTACCGACCCTGTGCTGCCTGACCTGACCTCCACTTGACTCACAAATTGGCCCTGTGCTGCCCACCCTGACCTTTGGCCTGGTTACTGAATTAATGTATTCTACATACTCTGACCTCAACTTGTCCCTGAGTATGGCGTTGCCTGATCCCTCAGTGCTCTGCAGCGATGTCTCTTAACACCTGTGGGTCAGCAGCCACTGAACAGAGACTACAGAGTAGTCCTAAGTCAAATCTTTTCAGTCGCATGAAGGATCCACATCTGTTTTTGTTGCATACAATAATAGGCAATAACCTACAGTAAGCTAAAACCCATCATTATTTACAGAATGTTCTGAAATAACATACTGTATAAAGTGCTTATAGTATTTCTTACCAGACACTGTCTATAACAGAAAGGGTTACTTTAGTACATTCTCTTCTGCCAAAGGGTAGACTAGACCAGAAAATGTCGGTTTGTTCTGGCATTGAGTAGTGGGGGCTGAAAGTAGCAGATAAGCCATACAAAGACTTATTACCAGTCTGTGTGCATAATTAGTATATGCACGCGTGACTAATATATGTAAATTTAGAATTAACCATTTTATAGTGATTGGACTGCCGCAGTATGATGTGTATAATGATGACTGACTACTTATTGCTTAATATTTTCATAAAATAAACAAGTGAAAAGCTATTTGGTAGAGAAGATTATTGATCCTGGATCCAATCATATCTGAGTTTTGCGTCTGTCTCTCTTTTTCTTTCTTAACTACAGTAATCATTGTATATCTTTGTGGATCCAGAACACCAGACAAAAAGCAAGCTGTAGGGTTGTTCTAAAGATTTAAAGGGGAGTTACTCTAATGGTGCTAAGTAAACACAATGGAGAAAATGTATTAATTCTGTCTCATGATACATACCATGCCCCTCATTTATTAGGTGTTTTAAACACTTTTTGTCACTTACCAAGGAGACAATGGGTGTCAAATTGTATCAAAATGTTGGAGCAAAATATTATTCCCTGAACTAAGCCAACCAATAGGTTGTACAAAATTTGACAAAACTGACTATAGATGTGCCAAATGTATCATTCGGTATAAGTATGAGACACTGATAGATTTAACCCATTTTCAGACTGTCTAGTCTAAGTTTAAATATTAGACAGGATTAGAAAATCCACCCCAATATCTAAGGAAATATTCAGAATTGCTTACTGCAATACTAGATACTGTGCTGCATAAAGATTCAGTCAGTAACATTAAATATTATTGACCCATAGATCAGGAGTTATCTAATCCACAAAATATATACCAAGATTAAGACTGTAAGTAGGAAAACTACTTTAAAATACATTTTAATAAAGGTACAATTGTGCATTGGAAGAAATGCCAAAGTCAAACACTTATTTAGTGATCCAATATACAAGTAATAGTGTTACAAAGCGTTGATTCTCCTAGGGAAGATTGCTATAATGCTCAAATTGAGCACATAGTCCAATCTTCAGGAATATATCCCTTCATCTATCTACTTTCTATTGCATTAACAGACCTCAAGAATAAAATGTGGATGCAAATATTTAGTCGAACTTGTCATGTCAGTCAGGACTGGATTATAAGAAGGCAAAGATAGGAGTTGTTTACAATTATATAGTATATATTAGATGAAAGTTTATTGACATCAGTTAAATTTGCTGACAGTTTTCTAATGTTCAATGTAAGCAAGCTGCACTTTATGTGAAACTGATACTGTGGATTGGGTTCCATGTCCCATGGGTCTTCTAAGTGAATGTCGAACTTCAAAAACATCAACCTCAAAAAATATAAATATTTTTATTAGCACATAATGTTAGATATCAAAATGATTATATTAAAAATAAAATATTCATTCTAAAGGGAATCTTTACTAAAACAGACATTTCATGACTGTACGTGTCTTACTTGAAATTCTGTATCAGAAGATGTGATCTCTATGAAGATACATATAAATAATAGAGATGAACAAATTTTGTAAAATTGAATTAGGTTCTGATGGGTCTGAATTGACCTTGGAATTCAAATTGGGTACAAATCAATTCTACTGGAATCAAAAGTAGTATGAATGTCTAGAAAATCTCTCTCTCTCTTCTCCTTACAAGCAAAATTCACCCAAATTTTTTATCAAGAATTTCTGATTCTGACAAATCCAATTTTTTTTATAAAGTCTGGCAAATTTTTGTATTGTAAATAATTAACTCACTCACCTCTAATAAATAATATTAATTAGCACCAAATTTTGGACCTACTATATTTAGATAAAATCAGCACTTTAGATCTTTTGACCAACCCGACCAACAAAAAAAATAAAAATTGGCTGTCTAACAGCCCTAGACCTATTTAGATTTTAAAAAAAGCAAGATGGTGTTCAAGAGTCGACATTCACTTTAAACTATACAATGTTGGTCTATGAATCCAATAAACCTAAGACAACATAAAGATGAACATTCTTAAAATATTTATTGATTTAAAAAAAAAAAAACTTAAATATTCATGTATACAAATTTGATGGGAAAAATACCATGCATACTGTTGGCATACAATAGAAGAACTCTACATTGGATGGCTTTACAAAATATTGGCATTACTGTATCTTCTATTAACAAGTTACTTAAAGCAAGTACAGTATGTCCATCAGAGCAAAGAATATGAATATTTTTGTGCTAACAACGACATAATAAAAAAAATTCACACATCACTAATATTTTTGAATACATTTTGTTACCACTCAGACAATGGATAAAGTGTTGGTCTTTCCAGATACAAGGTTATCACTGGTTTAGAGGGACTGTGCTTTTAACGAGATTGGAGGAGTGTTTTGGTTTTGACATTTTAATGGAATTAGCTTCTATTGTCACATAATTTAGTTCTTGTATGTTGTGCATTTCTCTGGTAATTTGCATAACTGAAGCTAATTACAGATGAGTTCAGATTATAATGGAAAATAGAAACACATTAAACGTAACATTGTAAAAAAATAGCTTCAATATGAAACATTATTCCGTAGAGAACTTTTTCTTTTTTTTTCTTCGAAGAATCTTTTTATACACTAGGTCGGTCAAGTCTCCAGGATATAGCATCCTCGTTGGATTTCTTCTGTCTGATAAATTATAAAGAACATTTTTCCTTCTACTTCTTACAACAGCTACAATTTTGAGGAAATGTTTATTGCACGTGTCAAGTGTTTTAGTCTTATCTCATTTTCCGTAATCTCATTCTGTTTTCTTTGTCTCGTTTTTTAAGTGAATTTATGAACTGGTTGAAAAAATGTTCTTGGTCTTTCTTTTTCTGAACAACACGGAAACGTTGGTCTCTTCCATATTTCTCTGCAAATTCCTTAAAGGTAGTCCTAGGGATGACAAGGTAAAATAGTAATTACAGTATAATGAATACGCTTTATTCAAATAGCACATTTTTTGCAGGTTAAGACTGGTTGATTATTGAAGCAAAAAATAATCAATACTCTCATGGCACATTCCTAGGATAGGGATCAGCTGCTGTGAAACTATAACTCCCAGCATGCACAATTACTTGGCTGTTCTTGTAACTCCCATAAAAGTGAAAGATGGATTCTGGGAGTTGTAGTTTCAGAACAGCTAGAGTGCTGGAGGTTGCTGACCCGTGTCCTAGAATTAGCCATAACATTATGATTGGTGAAGATCTGGCTTTTGATACCCATATGTTGAGACTGTCAACATATGGATTGTAGTCCCTTCAGCTGTTACCTTGCACAGCTTCAATTCCATCCAACACAGTTAAAGGGGTATTCCCATTTCTTTGCAGGCCCCAAGCACATCCCACCTGGATGTGGCATCCAGAGGAGGGTTTATCTACTGAAACAGCCGAATAGCCGGTACTACCCTGTTTCTATATCTGTCAAGCAAGTGAATGGGAGCTATGGAACCAGCATAGCACACTGTTTCCATATCTCACAATTTACAGAAACAGCGTAACTCACAGTGATACATTGTTTCTGTAACTCCCATTCACTTGTATGGGAGCTACAGAAACAGTGTATCATAGCTGTATTGGCTGTTTTCATAACTCTGATCACCTCTGGCTGTCACATCCAGGACAGACAAGGTCTAGAGAGCCTTTTCTAAATATAGGTGTGGGACTTGTATCTATCATACATTTATACCCTGTAGATATACCATAAATGCTTAAGATGGAAGTACCCCTTTAAGTGAATGGAGTCAGCTAATTAATCCATACCCCCTGAGCAAAGGGGACCTGAGATTGTGACTTTGGGTTTTCATAAGCTGTAAGCCATAATCATCCAAATTATAACAAATAAAGGCTTGAAATATCTCGCTTTGCATGTAATGAGTCTATCTCATATATTAGTTTGATTTTTTAGGTTGCATTACTGAAATAAATGAACTTTGCACAATATTCAAATTTTTCGAGTTTCACCTGTATCTTTGTGAGTACATAATTTAGTTTTTTTTGTGTAGATTAATTTTATAAGTGATTCCAACTGTAGTCAAAGGAGAATATATACAGTAGATTAGACAATGTAAAAATAATTATCCTTTTTGTTGCTAGAAGTATGGCCCGTTATCATTAGAGATGAGCGAATTACTAAAAAATTAGATTCGACAGGTTCGCCAAATTTTCAAAAAGATTTGCTTTGATCCGAATATATTTGCAACAAATTGCAATAAAAACTGCTATTTCCGGGCTGCAGAGAGCCTTTATATACGTGTAGAACACTGTGCCTTGCAGTAACACGCATAGAGAGTCTGCTGGGGTAGTGAAATAATACTGTCAGTCAGTATGACATGCATATGACAGGCGTCGCTATTAGAAACACTGCACACTTCACTTATTTGGGCAGTCACGGGGTCAAAACTGACCAAATGACTCAAGTATTAACTCAGTCTTACAGGTCCATGTTAGCATCAAGAATAAGAGCACTCCTTTTACATCATCGTCAGATGATTCCACATAGATGTCTACAGAACCTGTTCTAATAAACGCTTATACAAGTAGAGCCCCCCGACAGAGTGGAGAGGGTGTCAGCAGTAAGTTTTTGTTGAAGTCACTGATTATTTTGCCCTTCCTCTGAACAATAACCCACAAAAAACGGATCCTGTCTGTGGAGCATCCGCCTTCACTCGGTCAGCATTTGCTCAGTAATCCATGAGTATCGATAATGCCCCAAAAAACAGGAGTGGATCTAAAACAGAGATGACACATGAAGGTAATGATTGCATGTCTTCTCTGTTTTGTACCCACTCCTGCTTTTGGCTACCAATTCATAAGCCAATTCTGATGCGACCATACAGGCCTTACAGCTGCTACACAGACAGGATCCGCTGTGTGTCTAATTTTTCCTTCCTTCTGACCGATCAGAAGAAAGGTAAAAAAAAAAGGTGATTTCAAGAAGGCCAAACAAGGACAATAGCAACCCTGTCATAGAGTGGGGAGGGTGGTAACAGCATGAGAAGTCCAGAGAGTGGCCCTATGACATAGTGGTGAGGTGGAAGCAGCATGAGGAGACCACCAAGTGGCACAATGACAGAGTCTGGAGGTGGCGGCAGCATCCGGAGGCCACAGAGTGGCACAATGACAAAGTGTGGAGGTGGAAAGAGAGACAGTTTGAGGGTTAATCGGATCTTGTAAGATAGATATCAAGAAGACCCGAAAAAACTAGAGATTTCAGGGGATGGAGATGGTAGAGGGGAGACAGGAACAATTATGGGTCAGGCGGGTGGAGAGGCTGCTTAAGGATCAGCCCTGCAGACAGTGTGGAGGTGACAGCAGCAGTATGATTAGGCCACAGAGTGGCACGGTGACATAGCATGGAGATGGCAGCATCAGGAGGCCACAGAGTGGCATGGTGACATAGTGTGGAGATGGCAGCAACAGCAGCATGATACCACAGAGTGGCAAGGAGACATAGTGTGGACATGGCAGCTTCAGGAGGCCACAAAGTGGCACAGTGACATAGTGTGGAGATGGCAGCATCAGGAGGCCAGAGAGTGGCATGGTGACAGTGTGAACATGGCAGCAGCAGCAGCATGATACCACAGAGTGGCACGGTGACATAGTGTGGAGATGAATGATCTAATCTGATGCATCAGGCATTGGTGGGTGGAAATCCTGGCTGATCCATGCCCGATTCATCTTGACAAAAGTAAGTCTCTACACATTTTGGGTGGACAGGCGAGTTCTTCTTGGGGTAACTATGGCCCCCGCTGCACTAAGCACCCTCTCTGATGCCACACTACTGGCTGGGCAGGACAGCTTTTCCAGGGCAAACCCGGGCAGTTGAGGCCACAAATCCAGTTTGGCTGCCCAGTAGTCCAGCGGATCTTCTATGACGACTGGCAGGGTGCTGTCAAAGTATGCCACCACCTGCTGGTTCAGGTCCTGGATCAGGTCTACCTGCTGCTGCTGGTGAGTAGTTTCTTCACTATGCGGGTGAAGAAAGCTGCTCATCAGTGACTCTAGACTCAGTCTGCTGGTGCTGCTGTCACTTGCAACGAAGTCGAAGATCCAGTCAACCAATCAAGAACCGCTGGGTTGCTGGTGCACCTGAGGCCTCGGGAAGAAACCCCTGCTGCCACACCCCCTTACTCTGCTGTGACCTGTGCCTGCGCCATAATCATTTATGCCTCTGACACTCCCCTGTGACATACTTTTAGCTGAACTAAATAAATTAAAAGCAAATTAAAACACCCCTAAAAGCGCCAAATATATTTTTATTTTCTTACTGAGATAGGCAACTAAAGGATTTGAAATTAAACTATTTAAGCGTAAATAACAGCAATATTGAACTGCGTACATATTTCTCGTATTGGACTAAAATAGGCCACTAAACGATTTCTAAGTAAATAACAGAAAAAGAGAACTGTGAATATTTTTCTCTTTTTCTCTAGAAATATGACAATAAACGCTTTTAGCGCAAATAACACCAAATGTGAACTGCGTCTATTTTTCTCGTATTGTAGTGAAATACGACAAGAAACGCTTTTAGCGCAAATAACACCAAATAAGAACTAAGTCTCTTTTTCTCTAGAAATATGACAATAAACGCTTTTAGCGCAAATAACACCAAATGTGAAATGTGTCTATTTTTCTCGTATTATAGTGAAATATGACAAGAAATGCTTTTAGCGCAAATAACAGCAAATATGAACTTAGTCTATTTTTCTCTTTTTATCTAGACATATGGCAATAAACGCTTTTAGCGCAAATAACAACAAAAGTGACCTGCGCCTATTTTTCTCGTATTGTATTGAAATAGGCCACTAAATGATATCAGCGCAGTTAACAGCAAAAGTGACCTGCGTATGTAGGGGTATTAATCTTTTTCCATAGATTAAAGCCACCAAAGGCTTTTCAACATAGCACTTGCACCCCAATAACTAATTGCTGGAATGACAGAGAGGTATTATGAGACTATCTGGATCCCCAAGTAATTTTTCGCTGCACTTATAAATCACTGGTTTTCACAATGAGGATTTTCCTATGACTCTCCCTAGCATCTGCACACATCACTTGCTTCCTGTGAAATGATTCCTCTCACTATCCTTTCCCTACACTAGTAAATCGCTTCTTTCCTTTTTTTTTTTTTATTACAATTAGTTTTTCTTTCACTCTCCCTAGCGCCTGCATACACGTCTGTCCCTGAACAAAGTACGATAGTGAATGGCAGACTCTAAGATGGCCGCCGTACTTATAGGGCTGTGGCATCACAGGGCTGGCTGCTGATTGGCTGCATGCATGGCATTATGGGTCATCCTGCCTTCCCAGAGTTCCTTGCCCCATGTCCTCACACGTGTAGCCGCCATTTTAGCCGCCATTGTATCCAGCTATCTGGCATGTTAGGAAAAATTTGCAATTCGTTACCACGAAGAGCGAGGAAATTCGCAATGAGGGGGTCATCTGGAAGACTGGAAACACCTGCCAGTTAGTGTTGAGCTAATTGAAGTTAACGAAGTGGACTTCGATCTGAATTTCTGGAAAAATTTTATTTGCTGCAAGGCTGAATTTCCTCGTGCTTCGCGGTAACAAAACTATTTTCCTTGAAATGGCGGTAAAAATGTTTAACAGAATCTTACTTACCACATCCATTTGAGCGCGAACATGTCAGCGCGAAATCTGGTGCGCGGTTACTTATGACGTCACCATGCCAGCCAACGTGATGACGAGATTTTGTGCTGGATCATTAAGAAAGATGGCCTTGGCAGCCTTTTCACACTCAAATGGATAAGGTAAGTACAATTTAATTTTTTTATGAGCAACCCCTAAAATGCTTTAACATTGATCTCAGATGCCACGATCAGCAATGAACACGGCATCTGAGGGGTTCAATAACGGGGGGGATGGGGCTTCACAATCGCCGTTCCCTGTCATTGCACCCACTACTTAGAAAAAAATGCTCTTCAAGACAAAGTCATTCGTCAAGAAGCAAATGTATTTTTTTTTTATTCGGCCAAGCAGCCAAATCACATTTTTGGGAACTTCGCTCATCTCTACTGGCAGTATATGGATACAATGATTTCAGTGGGATACAGTGCTTCATGCCATAATAACACTAAAGTAGAATCGGGCGCTTCCTGCTTTGTTCCCCCACAGATTACTTCTGATCTTAGGTTTTTCCTGCAGTCTACAATCAGCTTTTCAGCAAAGGCATTTCTACCCAAAAAAAGTACTGGCCAAAGTAGACAATTGCTGTTAATTATTTCCTTATCAGAAAACACAAAAAACATTCATATATGACCCCAACTTCTCCAAGCTGCCTCACGATATGTTTTCTTCGGTTTACTAATTACATTTTTCTTGCAGGCAGTCTGTTTCTTTGTTGTTCCAATTTAAGATTCATTTACGATAATTAGAGACATTTTCAGGTTTCGAATTTCATCATCTAAATACCATGGCATTTTACAATGTAACAAATTACGAAAACCTAAAAGAGATAAAAGTGGTTCTAAATTGCTTTAACTACTTTAATTGCTAAAAATCCATTTGTTTCCCTGTGCAGTAAGTAAGATATGGCCACCAGCCCTGTTTACCTTCTTTAGATAGATTTTTGACAATTTCAACCCAGATTATGTCACCGTACGCTCAAGATATACCCACAAAATACCACCATATTATGCCAAAATGGTATGCATTATCTTAATAATATTTCTTGGCCTAATGCAGGCAGATGGAACCATATGATACTGTAATGCCCAAATAATATCAGCATGGACCTGTTACAAACTTACTCTGCACCAAATGCTTCTGTTCTGGCCATGCCGGCAGAGGAATTGGCCTGCATTTGTGAAAATTGCACAGTTGTATAGCCAGTGGCCTAATGATCTTTGTGGCCTATTTAACTACAATGTTTCTCCCTTGTTATCTGGGCTCTGAACTTAGCAATTATTACTAAGTAAGATTTCATTTTCCCTTCAGCATTCTGAGTCGTTCTGTGTAGTAATTGCTAATTAAAGGAACTGTCCAACTGAGGATAGGTCATCAATATCTGATTAGTGGGGTCAACAGCCTCACCGATCAACTGTTTGAAGAGACCAGTGACTTCACATTCATCAATCACATGGCCTGGAGTGCTGCAGCCTTTCCAAACAGGATACCCAGAGGGCCGGCCAGTGGAGGTTTTTGGGGATGTATTTTCTGCTGCTGGAAGTATTTTGTGATGGACTGTGGTATTTGGCTGTTGGGGTGGTATAATGTGCCACAATAAGGTTTTGCTCGAAATGCCTTCTATAAATTTGGACTCAACTACAAAACAAGGCCACTTTTCATATTTAAGTTTCGTATTTAAGCTTCCAGTCTACCTCTGGTAATGGTGTGCTGCCATGCATTTTTTTAATACATTTTTTTAATTGTGAGGAATCGGGATAGGTCACCAGTATTAACCACTTGGGCAACATCTTTAGGAAATGTAGGCCCGGCCGTATGGCGGGGTTTACATGTTGCACCTCATCACAAGTGTGGTCTAGTGCATTTTTTGCCCCTCTGTAATTGCGGCAAAAAGCTGCTTTTAGCCACAGGTGTGGTAAAAGTAGCACCAAGCATTTATTACTGCTTATTACATTCCACCACAGAAGAAATTAAGCCTTACACATTTCAAATGAAATGAATGATCTGCATGTGTAATTCACAGATGTTGGATCGTCTGGACCCAGACACTCTTTGTAGTGATTCTATCATCCTCTGCTTCTCTTCTTCCTTGATGCAATGTATAATTACAAACATTGAGAAACTCCGTGTACAATTCACTTTTTAGAAGTGTTAACAATACCTTGGAGACAATTTGGATTCTTCTAGTAGCTTTTTAAATTCTTCTTTGGCAAGCATTAATTTACTCCTCTTTTCTTTATATTCTTCCTTAATTCGAGTCTTTATAAATTGTTCAAACACCTAAAAGTGAATTTACAAATGTTTTATCAGGACAATGTTGCATTAGCTTCTTACCAAAACTGTTACAGTATCAAACAGCCAGATTTATGATGACATTGTTGAATCTTGTATCTTAACCCTTTCTACCCCGGGCCAGTTTTAACCCTCCTGTCCAGGCCATTTCTTGCAAATCCGACATGCGTCACTTTATGTGGTAATAACTTTAAAACGCTTTTACTTATCCAGGCCATTCTGAGATTTTTTTTTCATCACATATTGTACTTCATGACAGTGGTAAAATTGAGTCAAAACATTTCATTTTTATTTATAAAAAAATACCAAATTTACCAAAGTACACAGAGGGCACAGAGGGCATTACTGCTACAAAGGGGGCATAGAGGGCAATACTACTACAAAGGTTCACAGAGGGCAATACTACTACAAAGGGACACAAAAGGCATTATTATTATTGAGGGGGCACAATGGGCATTACTACTGTGGAGGGGGCACAATGGGCATTATTATTATGAAGGGGCAATGAGCATTATTACTATGAAGGGGGAAAATAGGTCATTACTACTATTAAGGGGCACAATGGGCATTGCTACTATTAAGGGGCACAAAGGGTATTGCAACTGTTATTGGGGCACATTAAGGGCATAACTACTTTGAAGGGGCACAGATAGGGTATTACTACTGTAAAAGGGGCACAATGAGGGCATAACTATTGTGAAGGGGACACAATGAAAGGATAAGTACTTTTAGGCGGCACAATGTGGACATAACTACTGTGAAAGTTGTACAGTGAGGGAATAAATACTGTGAAGGGCCACAGTGTGGGCACAACTACCATGATGGGGCACAATATTGGCATAACTACTGTCAGAGGGCACATATCTGGACAAAACTACTGTGAAGGTTGTACAATGAGGGTAATACTACTGTGAGCGGGTACAATTTTTATTGGGGGGGGGGGTGCCACACTAGGCACGCCACTGTCCACTGGCATCTCTGGGCTACAACTTTGATGTGAGATGAATGAAGACACATAACTGATTACTTCACTCTATATCATTATCTAAAAATTGTAGGCACAAACTAAAAAAATAAAAAATTTAAATAAAACATATACAGTATATCAAAACTTGATTCAAACAATAGGTTGTTTTATGACACTATGTACATCCCCTTTAAGTTGTTGGCCAAGTTTCCACATACATGTATGAAGAAAGGTTATTAAATCAGACTGGTAGAGGCCTGACTTCCAGCACCCCTCGCAATCAGCTGTTTGAACAGACCACAGCGCTTGGATGAATCTTGTAGCCTCATCACAGTATACCAAGCACATCACCATACATTGTATAGCGACAAATGCAGGACTAATGTGTGTCCACCTCCGTGAAGTGGACATAGAAATTAGACAAAGAGCAAACAGACTACAAATAGATTTCAGTGAATAACTCAGTGGCTGTACTAAATGTTTAATTACATGCAAATGCACAAGGATCCAGATCCAGGTGTTGATTTGAAACTGTGGAATATTTTTTTGTGGGACAACCCCTTTATTGAAAGTTCATCAATGTAAAATCAAGCCAATTCATTATGTACAATACATACTATGTAAATTGGGTTGGAAACAACAGAATGCATTTTGAGGAAAGTAACACAGTTTTTTTAATGAAATTTCACACAGTCACCAGTTATGTACAACACCAAACTTGCCTGTTTTCGTTCTTCTGAGTTTAATAAGAGATATCGAGGATCAAACACGATTTTATGCAGCTCTTTTTCCCATGTGGAGAATGCAGACACCTGCGGAGCATTCAAAACAGTTTGTTCCATTATAAACATTTTTTTTCATCTTCCTTCTTGCTATAGTTTGCTGACACTTTAATGAACTTGAGAAGCAGCTAATTAGATCGTTCAGTGCAGAGTACCGGGAAGACTTACCAGTTGTTAGGGAAGAAATGTAAATATTTAAAACAATACCCGAGTCATTGCAGGAAAAAAATTCTCATCATTATATCAAAATCTGAAGGTTTTTTTTTAGAATAGTTTTGATATAATTCATTGCAGAGTAATTCCACTCATATTACTGATGTAGCAGAGTTAAGAATATCAATCGGTTGTTGTAGAATATCAGGGTTTAAATCTGGCACTGCTCCTATTATCGCTCTTATCTGCCCTTCTTTCCACTTGGTCAAGCTTCTGGTAATTTTTTTACAGTGTTGTTTGCAGCCCTATTCTTACTGTCATATTATAGCATCTATTTTCTCCTAATTAAAGTCAGATACTAATAAATGTATTTTTTTTCTAAACTGGTTACATTTGACTGCAGTTTTCTTCTTTTTTTTTTTTGTAAATGATTATGGTATGGCCACATGGACCACAGGAACCTATAGACTGGAGACAACTCATTGACCAATTAGAGGATGTTGTGGGCATGCTCTATAACAAATGTAGAGGTCATTGTGCAGCGAGGGGGAGGAGTTGAGCTGTGACCATCCCCAATTGTCATGAGTAGAGATGAGCAAAGTTTTCAAAAATTCGTTTTGGACGCTTCAACAAATTTTTTTTTAAAAATTCATCAATCACAAAGCGTGTTAAATCAGCTATATTCCGGCCTGCAGGAAGAGCGGATCTCGGTGTACATCACTGTGCAATTGCAGCAACATGCATAGCTAGACCTTTCTGGTAGTGAAACAGTTACTGTGATAGGCAGATGGACACCCCAATAACAGTAGAACTAGACAGCTTATTCACCCCAATTTGAGAATCAAAGGCTAATCTATTTAATTTTATAGTACACAAGGTGGACACCCCAATAACAGTAGACAGCTTATTCAGCGTATTCACCCCAATTTGAGAATCAAGGCTTAATAGAATTGCTTTTCTATTAAACAAGGTGGTCAATATTTAATTAGATAACTGTGTCATACACAGGGATTGATGCAAACTGCAGTCTCCTATGGATCGCTTCAGCTACAGATTACAGTCCCTGAAGTCTCCCTATGCTCTCCCTACAGTGTGTAAAAACTCTCCCTACAATCTTCCTAAACTGTCCCTGCACTGTCCCTGCTCTCTCCCTATCTAATATTCCACAATTAAAATATTTTAACAACATTGTCCCTAGCATTTGTCACATCTCTCCCCATGCTCATCTCACAATGAAATAGCAGAGACCGCGTGGAATGAGGCTTTTAAAGGGCTGTGACATCACAGGGGTTGCCTAGCTGTTGCTTGGCTGTCTGCATGGCATTATAGGTGATCTTGTGTTCCCGGGCTTCTTACTTTCACTTTGTCACAAATGTAGCCGCCATTTGGGAAAAATACGATTCGTTACCACGAAGCATAAGAAATTCTGATTTGAATCGAAATTCAGATCGAATTCCACTTTGGATGCTTCAATTTGCTCAGCACATGAGCCCTGAATCTGACATAGAGGTTTAAACAATTTTTTTCCAACATTGTAACTATCGTATGTAGTTACATAGCAGTTTTATTATAATTCTACTGGCAATATAGAATTAAAGAGTTTTTTGGGGAGTAGAATATTAATGACCTATACTCAGATTAAGTCATTAAAGCCCCTGAGGCCCCTGTGCTATGGTGAAAGCGGTGGCTTCCTTACAGCACATAAAAGACAGCACCATATAATGTACAGTGTCTGTTCTTGGTATTGCAACTGGGACTCATTTGAATGGGACTGAGCTGCATATAGGCCATGTAACCAATAATAGTGACACAACTGGCCCATGAAGATACCACAGGCAGCTCCCATTGATCCAGTGGCATGCCTAAGGTGTTTGGCACCCGTGATGGGTCCTTTCTCTGGCACCCCCATAAGAAATTTAAATAATTGCACCCCCTCACTGTAGTTTTGCCCTCATTGTACAACCTTCACAGTAGTTTTGTCCAGATATGTGTACCCTCATGATAGTTATGCCCATACTGTGCCCCCTCACAGTACTTATGCCCTCATTCTACAACTTTCATAGTAGTTATACCCACATTGTGCCCCCCTACAGTACTTATCCCTTCTTTGTGCTTCAATATTTAGTCCCTCATTGTGCCCCCCCACAGTAGTTATGCACTATCTGTGCCCCTTTCACAGTAGTGCACCACCTTCACAGTTGTGATGTCATCTTTGTGCCCCCTTCGGAGTAGTTATGCCCTCTCTGTGTCCACATAACAGTTATGCCCCTTCACAGTAGTAATGGCCTCTGTGCTCTTTCACAGTAGCAATGCCGGTTGTGCCCCATTCACAGTAGTAATGCCCATTGCACCCCTTCACAGTAGTTATGCCCACTCTGTGCACCACAACAGTTATGCCCACCCCTTCACAGGAGTAAGGCCCTCTGTGCCCCCATTCATAGTAGTAATACCCATTGTGCCCCTTCATAGTAATAATCCCCATTGTGATGCCTTCATAGTAGTAATGTTCTCTGTGCCCCCTTCATAGTAATAATGTCATCTTTGCCCCTTCATGATAATAATGCCCATTGTGCCCCTTCATAGTAATAATGCCCTCTGTGCTCTCTTCATAGTAATAATAATGCCCATGTGCGCCATTTATAGTAGTAATGCCCTTTGTGCCCTCTTTGTAGTAGTAATGCCCATTTTGCCCCTTCATATTAGTAATGCCCATTGTGCCCTCTTCAGAGTAGTAATGCCCATTGTGCCCTCTTCAGAGTAGTAATGCCCATTGTGCCCCCTTCATAGTAATAATGTCCATTGTGCCCCTCCATACTAGTAATATCTATTGTGCCACCTCCATAGTAGTAATTTCATTTTTGTCCCCATTGTGTTAAGAAAAAAAAACAGTAACTACTTACCTTGTCCCATTCCTGATGCTCACATCCAGCTCTCCCTTTCAGACACAGATCACTCTACAGCAATGTGTGGGAGGAGCACAGGTAGATTCTCAGGCTGCAGGATGTTCTCACACAGGCCAGCAGTGTGTTCTGTATCTGCAGGCTGAATAGTGGAGCAGGGAGCAAAAGGCCTGATGAAAAGAAGGAGTGTGGGGAGCTGAGTGATAAGACAGTCAGTGAGTGATAGGACCGCAGCTTCCCAGTGCTCCAGCAATGAGCGCTTCCATTTGTATTGATGGAAGCACTCATTGCTTCTGGGCTCTGGCACCCTCCTGACAGCAGGCACCCAGGGCAGACTGCACCCCCTCCCCCCCCACCCTCGGCATGCCACTGCATTGATCAGATATTGATGACCTGTCCTGTGGATCAATATTGTACTCCTAGAAAATGCCATTAACTGAAATTGTGCGATTTCCATCGGGTCTGGCAGCTTTGAAGCATATTCCAAACTAAATCAGTAGGCAGCTACAAGCTGGCCCAATTAAAAATTATACCAAACATGTAACTAGGTGAACATGCCTACCCCTCTCTCAAGAAGCATGTTCCTAAAGCATATCATCCGATCCTCCAAAGGGGGCACTGATTTTATGGATGATGATTTTTCATCTTCCTCTTCAACTTGATCAATGGCATGCGAATCTTCTGTCCTGTGTAAAAAAAAAAGAAAATAATACTTTAGCAAACCATTGTTATAATTTTATAACATAAGGTCAGATATATATATATATATATATATATATATATATATAGTAACTGTTCCTTTAGGACATAGATATGTCCCTAAGGACATATGGACTTTACAGAAGGACCCCCTTGTATTGGCAGGAGCAGAGAGAGCTGCTGCAAAACTAAGTTCCCTCACTCAGGAAACACATTCTCTTTTTTAGTGGCCTCTGTAAGAGAAATATGTGGCCAATGGCAAGCTCCCCTTGTGAATACAGCCAATTTATGAGAATTTCTGCTGTTAAAACCATAGAAAACCATTGGGGAAGAGAATATCCTAAATCCTAGGGATTCATTTTAAATAAACTATTTTAGGAGCCCGCTTTGGCTCTGAAACGCGTAGGTTACGGTCTTTTGTCCTACGGAGGCCACTATACTCGCACCAGGTGACGTCACCGCAGGCAGGTTTCCCGGGTAACGGATCAAGCTCCCTCACGCCGCGCGTGCTTCCGGCCGGGGCCGCGCTGCCATTTGACAGGAGAGCAAGAAGAGCGCCGCAATCTCAAAAAGACATTAACATCTGTATAAAAAGAACCCAGAAGAAGCAGCACAGTGGAGCATCGACAGCGGGATCACTTTGGAGTAAAGAACGAGCAAGGTACTGAGGGTAGGGACTATAGCAGTACTAACCATTGACTAACCATTTTTACCATCCTAGCAGCAGACTACCTGGTGACTCAGACTGGCACTAGATAACAGTGCAAACTCCAAGGACTAGCTGATTGTTATTGTGCACCAGCGCTTGTGTCTTTTATCACCTACTGGTGATATAATTTCCTCTTATATTTTATGTTAGTATTGCAGTATAAGAAATTGATTTATCTTCAAAATATCTGGACCAGCTGGTAACCCTAACTTGGCCCCACACCTACTCTGTTCAAAATTTAAAGGGGCTGTACAAGATCGCCGATTTCTTCCAAAAATGCTGATACACGTCTACGGATGGTGTGTATTGCAGCTCAGCCCTATTAATTTTAATGATGCTGAGCTGCAATAGTCAATGCAGTCCATGGATACAAGTGGCACTATTTTTTGAAAAAAGCTCAAACATCTAATCTGTCAGTTCCTTAAAGGGGTTGTCCTACTTGGGACATTTATGGAATATCGCTTGGATGATAGATAGAGGTCCTAACTCTGATACTTGCTCCTGTTTCCAGATTGGGACGCTAAAGTGACAGCAAGACGCACATGTGCAGCCACCCTACATTCAGCCTTATAGGAGTCCTGAAACTTCTAATCATTATCTTGGCTATTTTTTAAAGCCCCATAGTGGTGAACGAAGGGGTGGCTATGCTTGCACGGCTTTCTCTTCATTCATTGCTATGGGTCATCTGAACATGCCCACTTGAAGAGGAATGGAGAGGATGGAGAGGATGCCGTGCATTTGATGTTTGTTGTCCCTGTTTGTAGCACTGTTTTTGGAAAAAATTATAAGAACTGGTTTTCAAATCCTGGAAACCCCTTTAAATAATAAAGTAACCTGCTCTTAGACCTAAATATTTTTATTCTTAAATTGTGCCAAATATTTATTCTGCAAGTACCTTAGAAAAACAGTATTATATTTTCATGTCTAGCATGTAATACGTTGGATCAAGTTTTACTATAGTCGGCTCGTGCAGCTTTAAGAGAAGCTTCACAAGGAAAGGTATTTTTTATGTAATCCATAAAAGGTTGCATAAATAGTTTTAGTGAGCTCTAGAGGTCCGGCTTAGATCCCCTGACCACTTTTCTTGAATAGAAATGAGGAATCACTTCAGCTTCACTTTCCATATATTATTCATGGATTTGCAGCCACAGAAGAATGATACAGTATATGATGTAGTGTGCTCTGATTCTGGAAACAAGCTTTATTCAACCATAGGCTCATTTATCAAGAGCTGCCGTCACTAGAACTCCTTACCTAGAAATTTATGTCCATAAAAATTGGCAAATCAATAATTTTGCTTATGTTATTATTTACAATGGTTGATAGGGATTCCCTTGAAAGTACGGCTGAACAGATTGGCTGCTTAGGTACAATATAAATATGCAAGTGAAGAAACAACATTTTTTACATTATTCGTCATGACGAGACTTAATTCAGCTATACTTAATAAATCCATCTCAAAATCTCTGTATAATGTATCAATGGAAGTAAAAAAGTTTTGGATCCAGGCTGCTACGCTCACTGATGACTGTTTACAACTGTAGCAATAACGCATCTGTAGAAAGTTATATATATTATTGAGTGCCCATGTGGGCGCCAATATGTAGGGAGAACAAAAAGACTTTTAAAAAAACGCATCTCCGAACATATTACGAATATTAAAAAGGGCCTAGAGACACACACACTATCTAAACATTTTAAGTTGATGCATAATAAAAATCCTGCAGGTATGAAATTCGCCGCAATCGATAAGGTGGACAAAGGATGGAGAGGAGGGGACCACATAAGTAAAATGTCCAGACTAGAGTCCCAACGTATATATGAATTGAATACATTGATGCCGGGTGGATTGAATGCAGAGTTCGAGTTGTTCGGATTTCTGTGAAAATTGGTGGATGTCCCCCGTGGACGGCAAAACCCCTGCAGGTTTTCTCTCTCCTGGGGGGTTCGGCCCTTCGCGGGGGACCTCCACCCGTCATCTTATCCCCATTTTGGGAAGATTCAATCCACCATTGATTCTAAATGATGAAGAACAACAAAATAGTTAAAAAATGTATTGAAAAAAAATTATTGAAAAATAAAATAAATTAATATTTAAAATAAAAGAACAAATAATAAAAAAGCATTGAATAATGATTTTTCGTTGGGAACGTGTGAATAATGAATATGATCCCCAGATGACATGTGTTCACTAGGACATTGAAGAATGAGAGACTAAATAGTATTGAGAGTAATATTGGATTCGGTTTTTAGGGGGTTAAAAGCCTCTTTTCCAGTCTCTGGGAACAAAGAAAAGAGTAACCTGTATCAATCTAGTGCTGGTTTATTTTAAAGGTATTACACCCGGATATACACATCTGATAGGGTGAATAATGGGGAGATTTATATATAATTTGTTACTTAAATCCCTCCGATTAATAATGAATAAACCTGAACTACATAGATATTGCAGGAATGTCTTCAGGTTAACGTGGTTGAAAGTGAATTGAAACATAATACATTAGCCCATGATTGTATTGAATATATAGGTTGTCGAGTATTAATGTGTATAAAGGAGAATTCAGTTTTAATGAATGAGTTTTTATGGATAAATAGGTTGAAATCCACAAAAAATGGACTAAAATCCGTACCAGTTTTTGAGGAAAATTAGGAGGATCAACACCAGTTTGAGCAATTTGAATCATTAAGGGCTCTATAAAAGCAGACATTTGTGGGGGAGTCACTACCACTGAGGAAGGGGCAAAGTACCCCGAAGCGCGTTTGGTGAAGAGACCCCCTGATCGATCGTAAGAAGTATAAGCTGGAGCTACCAAGGCTGGGTTGCACTTTAAATTACCCAAGGATTCCGCAACTTGTTAAACCCTGACACGCCGGCGGCTACAAACACAAAGCACGAGGATACAAGGTATCGTGTCGCAGGACAGCCGACGAGGGGAAAGGCACTGTGAGTCCCAGGGCTTGCCAGCTCTAAGTAACTACGGAGCGGCAGCCAGAGGACCAGAGTGACACCGGAACGAAAGCCTTGCAAACATACAGCTACGGCAGGAGTAGTGAGGAGCGCTTGGATCAGAAGATTACCGATCAAGAAAATTACATTGCACAGTGAGTAAAAGCGGGACGCCGCGAGTATACTCATTCAGGTGTATTATATTGACTGCAGTATCTTAAATCTTCTCAAAGAGAATATTAGTGTGGACTCTGACTTTATTGCGATAATATTGCTTGCAACTACATGACCATTAGCAGCAAGAAGCCAGGATTCCATCGTTCTTCCATTTCTATGGACTGGTCACTGTTTTAGCGCTATTGTGGCAATATTTAATATATATATTATTTTTTTATTATTTTTATTTTTAGTGTTGTATTTTTAGGTAGTATTTTTACATTTTATCAATTCTATTCAAGTCCATTTGATGGTTTTAATATGATTATGCGTTTATCTACCAATCAATTATATGTATAATAAAGTGTTTGATTCACCATAAAGTGAGAGTGCCCAGTATTTCTATTTCTATATATTCAATTGTCAGAGGAAGGGCGGATCCACTTTACTGGGAGCACCTCCACCTGATTTTCCTTCATTCCTGTGCGTCACATTAGCATATTCTTTGTAGAAAGTTAATTTTGTTCGTCCCTACCCTTGCTCTGAGCAACATATTCTGAAATGTGTGGCATGATTTACAAACTTAAAAAGAAATAACTAAAAACTCATCCCTCTAAGTTAAAAGGTTGTCCCAAAGCCCAAGAACTTTTGCAAGGTGGCTGGACAGAGTTTGAACCTAAAAAACCTCCAACTTACCTTTTCAAGGGATCCCGGTTCCAGAGCCCTGGCCCCTGTCTATGCTGTTTTCGGTCTCCACAGGCCAGTTACTGAGCCTTAGCAGGGACATAGCCTGAGAGGCACATGCTGAGGATTAATACCATGCATGCACACATCACCACTGATGCCATTAATTGACCAGCAACTGTGCCACAGTCATGGCGTGTGGATGATACATAATGCCTCCAACCCAGCAGAGACCTGAAGAATGAGGGCCATTCATGCCATAGCGCTATACATATGAAAAGGGTATACATACATACATAATAAAGACAATGGCACTAAGCATGAACAAGACGAGTTACAAACTGGTACAGAAGGAGAGAGGGCCCTGCCCGTGAGGGCTTACAATCTACAAGTTGAGGGAAGCGTGGATGCGGTAGATGTTTTTGAGTAGGTGGAGGCAGGTGGTGGGAAGGGTTTGGATGTGTGGTCGCAAGGAGAGGGCAGAATCCAAGGTCACTCCAAGAGCAGACTTGGTTGACAGGGGAGAGTGCGCAGCCATTGATCGTGATAGATAGTTCTGTTGGGGGTGTTGAGCAAGATGGGGAAAGATGATGAATTCTTTTTTATCCATGTTAAGTTTTAGAAAGCGAGAGAAGAAATAGGAGGATATGGAAGATAGGCATTGTGGGATTTTGGTTAGTAAGGTGGTGATGTCTGGACCAGAGAGGTAGATTTGTTTGTCATCTACATAAAAGTGATACTAAAAGCCATGGGACTCAATGAGCTGTTCCAGCACGAACGTGTAGATAGAGAAAAGCAGGAGTCCTAGGACAGAGTCTTGCAGGACACCAACAGAGCGGGAATGAGACAAGGAGGTGGTGTGAGAGTGGGAGACGCTAAATGTCCAGTCTGTGAGGTATGATCCAGGAGAGGGCCAGGTCTGTGATGCCAAGAGATTAGAGAATTTGTAACAGAATGGAGTGGTTGACAGTGTCAAAGGCAGAAGACAGGTCAAGGAGAAGGAGGACAGAGTAATGTTTTTTGGTTTTGGCTGTTAGTAGGTCAATGGTGACTTTGGTAAGGGCAGTCTCAGTTGAGTAGTTGAGTAGTGGGGTCGGGTCAAAGAGGGAGCAGGAGGAGAGGTGAGAGTACAGTTCAGAATGGACATGTTGCTCAAGTAGCTTTGAGGCATATGGAAGAAGTCATATGGAGAGATAACTGGACAAAAAAAAAGTAAAGGCTTTTTGAGGATGGGTGTAATGGTAGCATGTTTAAAACCAGAGAGGGAAACACCAGAGGTTAGTGATAGGTTAAAAAGATGTGTTAGGGCTGGGATAAATACTCTGGTGAGGTTAGGGATTAGGGATGAGTTGATTAGGGCTGTGGGACAGGGAAGATATGAGAGATGAGAAGTAGGCCTAAGTTTGCATCAGTGAGTAAGAATTTGAAAATGAGGAGGGATTGCTTGTATGTGGTGAAGTGATCCTTAGTGGGATTTCTTCCATCACCGCTCAGCAGCCCTGGAAGCTTGTCTGAGTTTTTTGGTCAGATTGGTGTGCCAGGGTTGTCTGTTGATTTTTTGGGTTTTGTTGTGTGTCAGGTCCAGAGCTGTACTTATTGTGGTGTTATACAGGGGGTGGCAGTATCTGGGTCTTGGAGGGAACAAATAGTAGAGAGTGGCAGAAGAGAGTCACAAAGCAAGCGAAAGTCGAGATGCTTAAAGTTCCTGCAGGGGTGTGTTAGTGTGTGGACAGGGGAAGCAGCAGAAGAGACCAGTGAAGAGAAGGTGAGTAGATTGTGGTCGGATAGGGGAAGATGCGAATTAGAAAGGTTAGATAGTGAGCAGGGGGGTGTAAATATAAGATCCAGAGTGTGACCATCTCTGTGGGTGGTAGCGGAAGACCACTGTGAGAGGCCGAAGGAGGAAGAGAGTGATAGGCGTTTAGAGGCGGCTGAGTGGCAGGTGTCAATGGGGATGTTGAAGTCACACATAATGATAGTGGGGATGTCGGCAGAAAGAAAGTGTAGGGGCCAGGTGTTAGGCATAATAGCTTCCCCAGCTGCCTTGCAATAGGTTTGGGTTTTGGACAACCCTTTAAAATGATGCAAAACGGATTACCTCACAAGCTCCATCAGTCTTCTAAAGTGGTTATAGAGCCTGTCAACTGCCCGCTCTTGGCCGATAACCTCCCCCACAACTAGGACTTTATGGAGCTGCATTGTGTTTATTGATACTGATGAAGAACTGTTAAAATCCAGTGGAATGAGCAGATCTCGGTGAAGAAATGGATGAAACATCATCAGCTTGAAGGATAGATTTAATTGTAGAAGTAAATACAGCAAAGAAGAAGAAACAATCTGGCAAAGGAAATTCTCAAGGGTCATGAGACTGGAATAAGTTACAAAGCTCATGCAATGTTTGGCTTTCCATGTAATCTGAAGTAGGTCCAAACAGGAAGCAAGATGGCTTCCATTAGTATTCACACTGACCATCTTTGAAATGAGCAAGTATGAGTGGTACCTGTGATTAAATCTATACCTATCTGCTCCCTAAAGCTCCTTTTCGGCTCTATAGCTTCAGGGCTGTCTTCACTGGACTTTCAGTCCCCACCTGTAAACTTCTGCATGGATGAGGTCACATGCTCTCCAATTACTGGACTCAGCGTGACATGTCTGTAAGTGACATGTGACCTATCAGTGATGTGCCACTTGGGGACACGTCACTGCTAAGTTCAGTAATTGGCTGCATCAGAGTACATTACCCTGTCCTTGTGGAAGTTAACAGGCAGGGACTGAAAATCCAATTAAGACACTATGATTTTTTTTTATATTAACACCTACCCAACATCCACCATACACATACAGTAGATGCTGGGTCTTTAAACACGGTGGCCACTCAGGAGCTGTTCAAGCACCATAGCCAGAGGTTACTTCTTCTATCAGACAGGAGACACCTGGTGGCAGAATTTTGATAGGAGACAACTCCGATTATTGACTTTTATCCACTTCAGATGCTTACAGTCCATTGCGACCATAGGCATCTGAGTGATTTTTTAATGGGAGCAGAGTGTCCCTGGTGATCACCTTTCAATTACTATAGCAGCCTGGGGCCTTTTGAAAGCTTTGCAGACTGCCAAAGTAAAGTCCCTTATTAAGCTTTGCATGAGGAAGGGCTTAATAGGAACACAGTGATATTCCCATAGACTGCAATGATAAACCATTGCAGTCTATTATATAAGCAATCTAGTGATCGGATGTTGAAGTTCCCTAAAAAACAAAAAGAATAAAAAATTCAAATAACCCCTATTTTCCTTTATTACAAATTAAAATTAATAAATAATAAAAAATAATAATAATAATTGCTATCGCCTTGTCTAAAAATGTTCAAACTATAAACCCTTCCAACTGCTGTGACGTATTGGTACGTCACAGTGGCTGATGTGATGTATGGAGTAATATAGCAGGCACCAAGATGGAATGATGGGAAATAACGATCATGCCGAACCCTGTTATTTAACCCCTCAGATACCGCAATCAACACTGATCTCGACATCTATGAGGTAAGGCAGAGGAATGCGGCTCCCTCTGCCTTCCGATCTGAGTCCCCGCAGTGAAATCATGGGAGTCTGATTGGTTACCATGATAGAATGGACGCTTTTGAAGCTTTTCAGGCCTGCCATGTACACTCACCTAAAGAATTATTAGGAACACCATACTAATACGGTGTTGGACCCCCTTTTGCCTTCAGAACTGCCTTAATTCTACGTGGCATTGATTCAACAAGGTGCTGATAGCATTCTTTAGAAATGTTGGCCCATATTGATAGGATAGCATCTTGCAGTTGATGGAGATTTGAGGGATGCACATCCAGGGCACGAAGCTCCCGTTCCACCAAATCCCAAAGATGCTCTATTGGGTTGAGATCTGGTGACTGTGCGGACCATTTTAGTACAGTGAACACATTGTCATGTTCAAGAAACCAATTTGAAATGATTCGAGCTTTGTGACATGGTGCATTATCCTGCTGGAAGTAGCCATCAGAGGATGGATACATGGTGGTCATTAAGGGATGGACATGGTCAGAAACAATGCTCAGGTAGCCCGTGGCATTTAAACGATGGCCAATTGGCACTAAGGGGCCTAAAGTGTGCCCAGAAAACATCCCCCACACCATTACACCACCACCACCAGCCTGCACAGTTGTAACAAGGCATGATGGATACATGTTCTCATTCTGTTTACGCCAAATTCGGACTCTACCATTTGAATGTCTCAACAGAAATCGAGACTCATCAGACCAGGCAACATTTTTCCAGTCTTCAACAGTCCAATTTTGGTGAGCTCGTGCAAATTGTAACCTCTTTTTCCTATTTGTAGTGGAGATGAGTGGTACCCGGTGGGGTCTTCTGCTGTTGTAGCCCATCCGCCTCAAGGTTGTGCGTGTTGTGGCTTCACAAATGCTTTGCTGCATACCTCGGTTGTAACGAGTGGTTATTTTAGTCAACATTGCTCTTCTATCAGCTTGAATCAGTCGGACCATTCTCCTCTGACCTCTAGCATCAACAAGGCATTTTCGCCCACAGGACTGCCGCATACTGGATGTTTTTCCCTTTTCACACCATTCTTTGTAAACCCTAGAAATGGTTGTGCGTGAAAATCCCAGTAACTGAGCAGATTGTGAAATACTCAGACCGCCCCGTCTGGCACCAACAACCATGCCACGCTCAAAATTGCTTAAATCACCTTTCTTTCCCATTCTGACATTCAGTTTGGAGTTCAGGAGATTGTCTTGACCAGGACCACAACCCTACATGCATTGCAGCAACTGCCATGTGATTGGTTGACTAGATAATCGCATTAATGAGAAATAGAACAGGTGTTCCTAATAATTCTTTAGGTGAGTGTATAACTCCCTGAACTGTGCAAAAAAGCAAAGCTCAGCAGGGAATGTGTCAAAATTCTATTCACCCTAATAGATCTCTATTTGGGTGAATAGGACAAGGGATCAAAATATCTTAGGTTTTAGCCCCCTAAGGTGGTTAAAAGTTAATACTATAAAAGTAAAAAAAAAAAAAAAAAGAACATTAAAGATTAAATCATCCCTTCCCCAATTTTACATATATTTTCCATATATTTTTTTTTCAGCTTCCCACTAGATCATATGGAATATTGAGTAGTGCGATGAGAAAGTTCAACTTCTCCCACAAAAATCAAGCCCAGATTGGATTATGTGAACAGTAAAATAGGTTATGGCTACTGGAAGGCAGGGAGGTAAAAATAAAAATGGAAATGGCTGAATCAGAAAGGGGTTAATGAAGAACTGTCAGGCAATTGTCATAAAATATCACATCACAAATTCATTTTAATAATTTATATACTTTAAAGCTCCACTGGGGATGATACTTGTGACCCCACATTTCACAATTTTTCCTTGGGTGTCCTCCTAGTCTTTACTCATCAGTGTTTCACTTCTGTACTTCATATTCATGTTTGTTTAAAAAAAAAAAAAAATCAAATTAAATCACTGAAATATAAGACATCGCCCTTAAGTTTCACCTACTTGAGTTAATCTTGCGATAAACCCTATTAGTCCAGCAGCTTGTGGTTACGCCACATACTCTGCACTGCTTTAAAAAATAAAGTAATTTATTTGTTCACAATGTCTAATTAAGGAGTCCATTTAGAACATTAGTGTCACATAGTTGCCAGAGAAATTAATTACTTGCATCAACTTGAATGATAAATGACAAAGCTAGGACACTGTAGACAAGTTACAACTTAATGATGTGACATGGCTTAATATCCAAGAGGTTCTTTAATCTCTATTAGGCTAAAAACATTTAAGGGGGGTTGTCTGGTTTAGAAAATCAATTTCCAAATACCCTATTAGGGAATTTTGAGTTAATAGTTGGGGTCTTCCATGAGGAGAAACTATTAGCCTGAGATCCAGAGTGGAAAATATCTTTCACCCTTGAGAACCCAAACATTTAAAGGGGGTTTTCCGCTTTTGTAATATTGATTACCTATCCTCAGAATAGACATCAATATCAGATCAGTGGGGTCAAACTCCCAGCACCCCCTCTGATTAGTTGTTTGACGAGAACGCAGCTCTTCTATGAGAGCTGTGTTCTCTTCAATGTTTACCTGCTCGCCGTCAACATTGCAGCTGCGAGCAAATGTGGTTACAATTTTGCCATCCCTTTCACTTCAATGGGATGGCTCCCTCCTATTTAAGGGAATGGTTACGTTGGAGTTGTAATTACACCTGCTTTCTACTGCAATGTTGACAGCGAGCAGGTAATCATTGAAGAGAACACAGCACTCATACAACCACTATGTTCTCTTCAAGCAGCTGATCGACATGTGTGCTGGCAGTCGGACCCCTGCCGATCTGATCCTGAGGATAGGTCATCAACATTACATAAGCGGGCAAACCACTTAAAGGCTATGAACACCATCGGGGCTATTTTATAATTGCATTTTACCTATTCTGGGCTAAAAATCATTTTTTCAATTGATCTTTATTAAAAAAAATGTCAGCAGCTTCTGCTCCACATGATTAAAGGCCTGAACCTGAACCCGAACACAACCCGATCTGCACTCATTCACCATGAATGAATGGAGCATTGGTGCCCTGCCTGTAAAAACAGGCTAAAGCAGCTCTAAAGAATGCTCATTTGTGCCAGTGACGTCACTGGGCTTACTGCAAGACACAAGCCTGCGCCTAGCTTACCCATGGAGAGCCAGATACGTCACTGGATGTCCAGAAAATTCTCTTGCCCTGTCATGTTGCTGTTCTGACGACTATGTATAGCCCTTATCTCTGAATTCCTGACAGCTCATAAACATAGCCTTATTCCTATCTGATTACAATATGGCTTAAATAAGTGTTTAGGAGAATTCAGAGATAAGGGCTATACAGTACATAGCAATCAGAACAGCAACATGATACTCTACAGCTAGGCTGAAATTTAATCCTATGGAACAGAAACCACTAACAATTTTTAATAAAAAAAACAACAGAAAAAAATATTTTAGGCCAAAACGAGTAATATGCAATGATATAAAATTGCCCCCAAAGGTGTTCTTACCCTTTAATGCCCTATACGAACAAGCATAGGGATTTAAATAGCAACTGTGCAACGTTTAATTTTCCCTGTTATAACACTGCAGGGAAATTGAACACTTGCTCCCTCTTTAATGCTTGCTAAAAAGTATGGATATTTTCCAACTATAAAACAGATGCTGGTTCCTCAGAATGCTGTCAGAAACTTTGGGCAAAATATGGAGCTCTTGGCCAATTCCATGAAGCTCTATAACTCCTCCAAACGTTTTCCCTGAAAAAATACTGTCCTCCTTTAGGCTGACGCTAATGTCTATGCAGGCCTTGACAACAGGGACATCAGACAGGACTGATTTAAACCACCTGACCAGCAGCATAGGAAATACTACAACTGGCAACTGCAATTATGTTATCCCTACACTCCTAAGAACAGTATTCATTAATCCAAATACTTTTGACACATTTAATACACCTTAAATGGGTTTCTAGGACTGTAGAAATGCCGGCCTATCCTTACAATTGGCCATAAATATCTGAATTGTGGGGGTCTGACACTTGAGTTGGACTGTGAGCTGCAGTCCCAGACCCAACCACAACCAAAGGTAGGGCACTGTATCTTGTAAACAATGATTGAGGTACTCATGGGAGTAAGGCTATTATCAGAACCACACAATCAGATGTTGATATCCTATCCTAAGGATCAGGGATGCACCTAGCCTTTCTGCTGCCTGAGGCGATAACTGAAATGGCGCCCCCTACCCTTTGCAATGCAAATTTCTTAACCTAACCCCTGCCATTCAGCCCATGGCTCTTCGGCTGCCCCCCTTTAGCCCCTACCTGGTGCTGCCTGAGGCCTGATCGCCTCACCTGGCCTCATTTGTGGTGCACCCCCGCTAAGGATAGATCATCAATGAAAACCTTTTAATGAGCTGTTTCAGTACAAATCGAAACCTGTTAACATTTACAGTATACCCAAAGATCTGTACAAATTGTTGGCATAGAAAGCACACTTTAAAGGGATTGTGCCACTAATATAAATGTACCCTGCCCAACAGATATCACTGTTATATCACTTTCCTTAAATACCACTATTTAACAAAACGGTCTTGTTCTAAAGTTTTAGCCTACCATTGCACCCTGTGGCAAATCAGTTTTGATTTCCAGTTGCTGTTGGTGACATCCTGCATTGGAGCTTTGTAATATAGGATGTATGAAGCATCATTGGTAAGAATAAAGGGGTGTGGTTAGTGTCAGTGATAAGCGGCATAGACAATATTCAAATCTGCGGTATTTTGCAAATTTTTGGCTGAATATTCACCATAACTTCGCAAATTCGAGAATTTGTGATCTCCAGTCATTATTTTCTTGATTGCGAACATCAGCAATGCAATATAAAAATTAGCAATAAGAATATTCGCGATCAACACTAAGGGGTAGGCAACTTTCCTATTGGTTGCTAGGAATGTTGCTAAGTGATGATATTCGCAATAAATTTGCGATTAGAATATTCACGATCTTACTCATTTCCCGGATACATTGAACTTTTATTGATTGGCAAGAAGTGAATTTGTCATTTTTGTATCACTCTGTATATTTGTCAAGACTTGTCTTAAAGGGCTTCTGTCAGCCCACTAAACCTTTTTTTTTTTTTTGTTTACTAATAATCCCTATACTGCGAGCTCTGCATACATAAGTTAAATAATCATTTTGGTTCAGTAGAATTTGATAAAAAGCTATTTTCAAAATATGCAAATTACCCTGCTACCAGCAGGTAGGGCGGCTACTTGCTGGTAGCAGCCGCATCCTCCGCTCCTAATGACGCCCCCTCCGCATTGTGATTGACAGGGCCAGGGAACGGAATCGTTCTCTGCTGGCCCTGCCTGTTTGCATTCAAAACATGGCATCTGCGCCACGGCCGTACCTATCTTCAATCTGCGCAGGCGCACTAAGAGGCGGCCACTCGCTCGGCCGCTCCATCCTCAATGCGCTTGCGCCGATGACGTCACATCTACACCCGGCGCAGGCGCATTGAGGATGGAGCGGCCGAGCGAGCGGCCGCCTCTAAGTGTGCCTGCGCAGATTGAAGATAGGTACGGCCGCGGCGCAGGCGCCAGATATTGAATGCAAACAGGCAGGGCCAGCAGAGAACGATTCCGTTCCCTGGCCCTGTCAATCACAATGCGGAGGGGGCGTCATTAGGATCGGAGGATGCGGCTGCTACCAGCAAGTAGCCACCCTACTTGCTGGTAGCAAGGTAATTTGCATATTTTAAAAATAGCTTTTTATCAAATTCTACTGAACCAAAATGATTATTTAACTTATGTATGCAGAGCTCGCAGTATAGGGATTATTAGTAAACAAAAACAAAAAACACTAATCGTGAATCGCGAATACGAATTTATAGCACTATTTTCTAAATATCCGCAAATTCTCAAAGTGGCGATATTCGCAATTAAAATTTGCGATTCAAATATTCGTGCTCAACACTAGTTAGTGTCACATGATCTGCTGATGTCAGGACACATCTCACTGCCCTAAGACATGATGGGAAAAGTCACATGACAAACCAGGAAGTAGGATTTAAGCAAGGGGGATAAGAGAAAACTGCAAATGAAGTAAATTTGAAAAGAAAAATATTCAAGTCAAAATGAGAGCTGAACAATTGATGAAAATAAACTTTATAATAAAAAGTATTTTATGGCAGAACTCCTTTAAATCCTCTTAGCACTTAGAGTTCACATCAAGTCCTGTTGAAACTTACAAGCTATCCTGGCATTGAGTACACATGAGGTCCTCTTTCTACATAGAGAGTACTCACTTATTTCTCTTAATTTTGGAGTTGTGTTCATCATTAGCATCTTCTGGGACCAGTCCATCTTTCTTGCCAGCTGGTAGAGATAAGGAGAGAAAATTGCTTTAAAGCCATAGTAATCAGAATATTTAAACACCCCAAACACTTCCATAATGATGATTTTATGTTCAGTCTCGAAAGCCAAATGTTTGCATCTGGAAATAATGGACTAATTCCCAAGCTCGGAGCTGAGCACAAAATACCTAATGAACTAATATTTAGTTTTAAGGACTACAATGCTCTTGTTCATTCTGAGATGTTGGTGTAGATCCATGTGCTCAAAATTATTTCAACTTCTGTCAGAATGTTTCCTTTTCTATTGGATTGTTGGCCAGACTGAAGAGGCCATCTTAATATTGGTGACTGCTAGTTTTAAAATCTCATTATTACTGAGGGAAATGTCTTATTAGAGCACATGGACATCGTAGAGCCATTCTCCCACTTGGGATCCACTTTTATGAACTATAGGGGGTGCTGCTAAGCATCAAAGGATCATGCTATAGCATTCCCGCCCCATTCATGCACCTAATTTGAACAACTGTCATGTAACAATGCATACTACTACCCCCAATCATTCACCTTTGTTCTATTTTCAGAAGTGGCTCTCATAATGATACAATGCCTTAAATTGAAATGCATAATTAAGTACATGAAAAGGTTATTGCAAATATTGCATTGAATCTGCCTTGGAAAGTGTTTGTCACCTTCCATTACTTTTAGTCAGCACATATCCATTTTTTCACCTTTTTTCTTAAATTAATATTCACATAATGTATGTCCAATGTCTAATACAAATATGGAATCAATGCCATAATTTTTTATACACAGTAACACTGAACAGTGCCTCCATGAGCTGTACTTTTCCTTCACTGTAATCCCTATGAATACACACAGACATTACTCAAGTATGACATCTTAAAGGGGTTTTGTCAAGATTTAAACGTTTCCTGTGGATAGGGGGTAAGTATCTGATCAGTGGGAGTGCGCTGGGGCTCCCACCCATCATGTGATCAGGGGTCCTTTGTCCCCTCTGTATGAATAGAGTGGCACTCATGCATGTGCACTGCCTCTCCATTCTTTTCTACTGGACTGCCAAAGATCACCAAGTACTACAGAGATAAATGGAGAGGGAAGGAGAATGCTTGACCATCGGCTGGGGTCCTAGTGGTTGAAACTAGGGGATCGACCGATATTGATTTTGTAGAGCCGATACCGATAACCGATAACTTATACCAATATTTTGTGCATTTTCGTTTTTGAAAAAAAAAATTACGCCGTTCACCACATAGGAGATTTTTTAAAATATATTTTAATACTTTGAGCTTTTCGGGCATGGCAATATGTGATATGTTTAATTATTTATTTATTGTTTATATATTTTATATGTCAAATTGGGAAAGGGGGTGATTTAAACTTAATATTTTGGAGTTTTTTTTTTACTTTTTATTTAATAACTATGTTCCCACTTAGGGGCTAGAACCTGGGACCTTTTAATCGCTTATCCTATTCACCCTGATAGAGCTCTATTAGGGTGAATAGGACTTTACACTCTCCCTGCTGCCCTGTGCATAGTGCACACAGCAGCAGGGAGATTGCCATGGCAGACATGGCTTCAGTAGCATCCTGGCTGCCATGGTAACCGATCGGAGCCCCAGGATTACACTGCTGCAGCTCCGATAAGAAGCTGTCACTGCCACCAATAAAGAGGAGGGGATGTGACCCTGTGGCCACTGCCACCATTGACTTTAATACTAGGGGGTTTGGGGGGGGGCGCACTGCAACACCAGTGATTTTAAGACTGGGGGGTGAGGGGCACACTGCGCCACCAATGTTTTAATACTGGGGGCAGGGGGCTCACTGCGCCACCAATGTCTTTAATATTGGGGAGGGCGCACTGCGCCACCAATGATAATTAACGTTTAATACAGGAGGCGGGTGGGTCCGCGCAGAATCACATAGCTGGCACCCTGCGATGTTAACTCCCGCTGATCGCAGGGTCCTGTCATATAGGCTGGGCACTGCCTCCTGTATTTGTATTAGATGTTACTTATCATTGGTGACGCAGTGCGCCAGCCCCTCCTCCGCCCGTCTATCCTCATTGGCAGCGCGGAGAGAGTGACTCCTTCTCCCCTGTGCTGCTGAGGGAATATGAGCGCGCTCATGTTCTGTGATAGCGCGCTGGGCACGTTATCGGCAAGGTTAGATGACGACACCGATAACTGTTAAAATCATGAATATTGGACGATAATATCGGTAACTCCGATAATTGGTTGATCCCTAGTTGAAACCCCACTATTCAGAAACTTAGCCCATTATATGTGGATAGAAGATGCTTAAATCTTGGAACAATCCCTTTTTGCGATGTATGGGGGTGTTTAAAGAGTCACTGTACGTTCACACAATTTTACATAAATCAATGATACAAGCGACCACAAAAAATGTTGTGATATGCTTTATCAGTAAGAAATGTCTATTTATTATGGTATCAGCTTTTTACCTCCCCCGTTACTAATTGCTTTTCACTTTGAAAAATGATTTGAATTCCATTTTGAGATAGAGCAGCTCCACAGGAGGATTATATTAAACATGTCAATACAAGTCTCTTTTTTGGGGGGGCAGCAGCATGAGTGCGGCATGACTTAAGGAGAGATATTAAAGAGACTGCAGAGCTATATGGAAGTTTAATATTTCAGCACAAGTGCTAAATTCACAACCAATACAGGTCAGCACCTCTCTGTAATGTTCTTCATGATCCTGGAGCTGTTTCTGCATGATTCTTCTCTCCTTTCTGTCTGCAGTAGATTATGCTAGTTTCCACCCACCATTTTTTTTACATCTGCAAGCTAGACATTAAGCATGTACAGATGAAAACTGCTAGAAAATTGCAGATATATGTGATATAATGGCCAAAATTATTATTATTCCTCATGTACACACTGTAATATTGATTAATACAGAGTTTGTTTAAAGATTAGGTACACTTTGAGGGGAAGAAGTACAGCTCATCATGTCTCCAGCTTGAGGTATCGCCATTACCCTGGGTTCACACCTGAGCGTTTTACAGCGCGTTCAAACGCGCTGTAAAACGCTCAAGACATGAAATCCAATGCTTCCCTATGGGAAGGGTTCACACCTGGGCGTTTTACAGCGCGTTCCTACGCGCTGTAAAACGCCCGACGCTCAAACAAGTGCTTGAGCTTTTTTTTGGGCGTTTGTCGCGCGTTTTGGCCCATAGACTTCAATGGGAACGCGCAACGCTTGATTTCGAACGCGCGTCTTGGATTTTGCAACATGCTGGAAAAGGCACAACACCAGGTGCAAAGCACAGTTTTGGAGAGAAGCCAGCATGGAGGAGTCCGGCTGTGACACAGAGACCCTCATCAGGCTGGTGCAAGCCAAACGCTGCCTGTATGATACGCAGGATGGCAACTACAAAAATAGGAGGAGCAGGCAGCAGGCCTGGGAGGATATTGCCAAAGCATCTGGCCAGATTGGAGCAGTTTAACCAAGACAGTGAAACAGGGAAAAGGTATTTCCATGTGTGTTGTAAAGTGAAAGTAAACTCCTTGTGTGCAGTGGTGTACCAACTATATGTAATAGCCCTGGCCAGCTCTACCTGCAGCCCTCCAGCTGTTGTCAAACGCCACCTCCACAAATGCTGCCCTGTATTTTACTTGCTGGAGCCTGTGCAGGCATGCATGGACTTGGATTTTTTAGCAACAGCTAGAGGGACGCAGCATCACCATCCCTGTTCTTGTATATGGGCACTCAGTGGCCTTAGTTTACAAAGAATAATGTGCACATTACATGTTGTAATAGTGTCCCCTCGCCCCTTTATTTTTTAGTACTGTCCTGGTTCACCCTCCCCCACATTCTGGTACAATGCAATGGGCCAGTATGATCAATTTGCAGTGGTTCCACTATCTTGTGCCAGACTGCGCTCTTTCAATCCGCAAATGTAGTGGCATTTTGAAATGTAGGCCTAAGTTTGGGTTGAGGGATTTGAATCCTAAGTTGTTATTGATATTGTGTATTTTTTAGAATGAGACTGTTTGTGGGCTCTGGGTGGCAAGGCATATGTTAGGTGTTTGGGTTTGTAACGTGCCAGTATTGGGCACCTTGATGGGATCCGTTATTTCACCCTCCTTGGCTTATATTCTACTGGCCGAGTATTGGCCACTTAAATGGGACACATAATTTCGCCCATATTTCTAAACCCTTGTTAATGGGCGACTATTGATGGCCACTATAGGGGCATCCTCAAGGGGCACTATATAGGAAAAAAAAAAACAAATGCACAAAAGATCGTTTCCAAATTTTTCATTTAGCCCTAGTCATAATCAAACAAATTAGAAAATCAAATAATATGTAAACACACTTTTCTGACAAAAAATATAAATGAACAGAAACTTAGATGGCTTCCAATTGCCATGGTAATGCCCCATGTGGGCTCACAAAATATGTGTTGAAGTGGTCCCGGACAGCTGCACCGTGCCGGGTCCCACGCACACCGCTCTGATTCCGACTCTCCAAGGAATGGCTGTGGGAATCTTCGAAATTAAACCCATCCCGTAGATGTACAAAATTGTGCAGAGCACACGCTGCCTTCACGGCCGAGATAGCGGTCTCCAATTTGAAATAAATGGGCGAATGGAGAAAGCGCCATTTGTTCGCTAAAATCCCAAAGGCGCACTCCACCACCCTGCGTGCCCTTGTCAGCCGGTAATTAAATACACGCCTGGCAATGGAGAGTCCCCGGCTGGAGTACGGCCTCATCAGATGCTCCCCCAGCGCAAAGGCCTAGTCCCCCACAAAAACGAAGGGCATAGCGGGAAAAGTGGTCCCAGGCAGTGTGGTGTTCCCCGGGAGGTCCAGCTCATTATTATTGAGCATTTGCCCAAAGGCCGAATGCCCGAAAACAGCGGAGTCTGAGCTGCTGCCGTAGGACCCCACATCAATGTATCGGAAGCAATAGTTTGCATCAGCCACCGCAAAAAGAACAAAAGAAAAATATTTTTTATAATTAAAAAATTGACTCCCGCTCCTTATGGGCTTCTGAACGCGGATATGTTTCCCGTCTATTGCGCCGACACAGTTTGGGAAATTGCAGGATTGGAAAAACAGATCCGCAATTTGCAGCCAGTCCTCCTTCTGTGGTTGGGCCATCACAGCAGGATGAAGGACGTCCCAAATTGCCACGCAGGTTTCACGGATGATCATGCTGGCTGTGGACTTCCCAATGAGAAAGGCGAAGTGTAGACTGGCCAATGACTGTCCGGTAGCTAAATACCTGAAACAAATGTAAGAAAATAAAGAGATATTAACGGATGCTTTTTTTTTCCTTTTTCATAGTCAACACTATCAAAGGCAAATGGAAAAGCCTGAAAGACGCCTTTATCCGCCATCGCCGCAAACAAAAGGAGCAGAGGAGCGGATCCTCCCCAGGCGGACGCTCCAGTTATGTGCATGCAGCACAAATGTCTTTTTTGATATCGTGCACCGAAATGCGGAGGTGAGTCAAGGGCATACACATTGAGGAGAGGATGTGGTATGACATTACATACATTCAATTTCATATGGGGAACATACTTACCTATATTTTCCACTTCACAGCACCGATAGTAGCTGGGAACCCAGCCAGGCGCAAGCTGATGAGGAAGAGGACGAGGGCACAATGGACAGTGAGCCGGGCCCATCTATGGGGCCAATGAGTCCTCCAGCCCCCCCCCCCCACTCCGACTTTCGTCAGCCCCATGCAGACTGTCCAAGCCGTACCAGAGGCAACTCGGCAGACCAGACATAAAAGGAGGAGAACTGAGAGACAGGAGGACCGCCTAATCGGCTGCCTAGATGCCCTGGCACATCCTGTGCCCAAACTTAGCAGCGACGCATATTTTCTCCTGAGTCTAGAGGAGAAAATGCTGCATGTGCCGAGACATCTGATCACCAAAGTAAGGGAGGAGGTGACTAACACCATAGACAAGTATTGCCTCCCTTACGAGCTAGCAACGTCTAGCACTGCCCCACAGCATCCCCCACAGCATCCCCCACAGCATCCCCCACAGCAGCCACCACAGCAGCCACCACAGCAGCCACCACAGCAGCCACCACAGCAGCCACCACAATATGGCCACCAATATGGGGCACAATATTGCCCACAATATGCCCCACAATATGGCCCACTACATCCCCAACATGCACAACAACACCCTCACACATACCCAGCACACACATACACACAAAGTAACATACAACACCCTCTTGAGACATGGCAGACACAACACACATCATACCCATATCCCTCTTCAAGCACGGGCCCAAGCACCTCCACCATCACCACCACTGAAATGCCACCCGCCAATCAGTCTCGCGGAGCCAGAGAGACACGGCGGGATCCCGAGGCAGAGTTTTCTGGGCCGCAATATGAAACCCTTTGAGAAACGGAGAAGAGGGAAATTCTCCGGCTCAAGGGTTTGGGAGCCAAAAAGGGCACTTATCTTGAAAATTGTTGGTCATATTTATATGTTATTTTTACTACATTGCTCCTTTGTTTGTAAAACAGTTTAAACACATTTTATTTGGAAATGTATGATGTGAATACATTCACCAAAGTTAAAAAAATTGAAACAACTGTTTGGACTATTTTTGGAAAGTGAGGGGTAAAACATGGCCAAATGTGGATACATGATGCATGTATGGGATATCTATGCCACACGTTGACAACATACACATCACATACCCCCCGCACAAACACTCATACGTCACAAACAGCAAGAGAAACAGGGCGAAACTCAGATCATGGCACAACACACTGCAAATGGTTTAAATGGCCACAATAATAGGCTACTTACCGCAAAGTAATGACCAGTCTTTCCACTGGTGGGATGCAGTCCCGCATGAAGGTGTCCTGACGCTGCAAATGAGGAGACAACAGCACCAGGAGCTCGTCAAAGCTGGGAAACAATAAAATGTTCATGGTTAACAATACAAAAAGCACAAAACACTTAGCTTAACCATTGAAAAAACATTGCAACCACGTATACGTACTAACCTGTGGATGGACATCCTGGTGTAGTCAAAAAACTGGTCCTCATGGGCACGGAGGTTGGCATACAGTGCCCAGAACTGGCCCCTCTCCTGTCTATTTGCAATCACAGGATGGACCCAGAAACGTCGCCTGCTGTCCCGCCTTCTCCTCAAGCGTTCCAGGTGGATAGCTGCAACAAGTGCCGCAACACGTCGCCGTCTATAGCATTCCATGACTCCAAACCACACACTCTACCAACACACATGGAATTTCACACCTCCAATGCGCTAGGATTGGCCAAACTTCATATACACAGGGATATTTGCTGATTGGACAACACTGCAGTCAATCACAGAAACGCGCGTCAAACGCGCGTTTACTATTGCAAAAAACGCGCATAAAAACGCGCATAAAAACGCGCGTTAAAACGCGCGTCTCAGAAACGCTCAGGTGTGAACCCAGGGTTAGGGATGAGGTACCACTTGAACTGAACCCGAGTTCAGGAAATGTTTTTTTTACAGTAGAAATTAATTTATGAATGTATTATGCAAAGTCTTATGAGACTTTGCAAAGTAATAATTTTGTCTCATCGGAGCCAGTACATTCTAATACTGTATGGAGCGCTCTCTCCGTACAGTATTGAAACAAAGTTTAATGTAAATCGACTTCGGATGTGTCATCCAAAGTCGATTTGCTCATCCCTAATCGCCATGTATTATAATAAATTTCAAGAAAAAAAGTAAGAGGTTCTCTTTAAAGTGTACCTCTCATCAGACAGATATAGGGGGTCATTTATTAAACACAAATACACCTATACCTGAAACTTCTCGCCGCTCAAGCCAGGTCGAAAAAAGTGGGTGTGGAGTGGGTGCAGAAGGGGACTGGTTTAGGCGTAGAAAATGGTCTAAATGTAAGACATCTTACATCTAAAAGCGGCAGTGGATCCGCCAAAGTTATGAAGGAGCTTGTGACTCTTCATAACTCCGGTGAATCCACTGCCAGCGCAGGACCTTATTAAGACCGGCGTCTAAAATGGCGGTCTTAATAAATGTGCCCCATAATGTCTTCAAATTTGTTAAAAAGGGTTAACCAAGAAAGTGGAAAGATTACTCCATTATTCATCCCCTGCCCCAAGTGGAATTTAGGGTGTTGTACATTACTTCCATCTATTAGGGTGGGTTCACATCACATGTTACCATCCATTTAAAGTATAAGTTGGAAAAAAAGATACAAAAGTGTGGCACAACATTTTATATCCTGCAGAGTCCGGCAATAAAGCATATACTTTTTTTTACAATTTTTTTACAATGGAACTCTATGGTGAACGGATGCCACGGTATGGTATCAGTCTGAGACATCTATGTACCTATAGGTTTAACAGATGGCAAAAATGGGAATCCAGACTGACAAACAACCAATGTATCAGTCGTCTTAATGAAATAAAAATGTGAGATTTTGTTACAAATTATAAAGTATATTGAATGAAATAAAATAAATAATCACAGCGCTTAGTTACTTGTGGGAGATTCCAGTTTGCGTTTATGTGGGGGGTCCTCAATGATTCTGTTTATATCCACTCGATTCTTTAAGTCTATTGGCTTGTCCCAAACTGATAGTTGTATTGTAGGGTTGAAGAAGAATACTTTGTCATCTCCAGTCCATACCACACACCTAATAATAATAAAATAAAAAAAATGATAGAAAATTTGCATATAATATATCATCATAACATAAAAGACAGCCAAAGTAAAACATAATAGAAACATTATACAGTGTAGAAAATGTAAACAGATGCAATGCTGTCCAGTCACTGGGCAGCAGTCACTAGAGTGACAGCAGACAAAAGGCAGATTTTAAGAAATGTTCTGGTTTTATGTATATAGAAACACATAGAACCCATATAAGCCTGCGTGACCTAAGTTTTGTCTAGTAGTGCTGTGGGAAAACTAGATTTTCAGGTAACAATAGAGATGCTAAAATGTGATGGCATTATGGCTGTTTCAAACTAGCTTTGTGGAAAATGCTGTGTTCTTAATGTCCATTTTACTGCAAGGAAAAAAAAGTCTTATCAGCGAGATATGTGAACCTTGACACAAAAACGGCCAGGATTCAATATTCTTATCTAATACAAAATATTGTCTGACTTAAAAGTAATTTCATACGAATTTAAAGAATAAATAGCTGGCAATTTAGAGACACCTTTCAATGCTATTCCAATTTTAGTTTGTCAAATGACCGATTGATATAGGCTGATGGAGAATATTGGTTAACATTTATATATCTAGAATTGTGTGGTGACCTGCTGCCCACTAAATAGAAAAGCTGACTGCTCTAAATGAAATATAAAGTACAATAAAATGTTCAGTGCACAAAGTAAAAGAAGCAAAGAAAAAATATTGCGGATAATCCTGAGTATCATGTTATCTTGTAAACCAAATGACTCGATGAAGGCCATTAACAAGTCAACCAATGATCTGAGTCTAGTTGGTCTAAATTGTTCTAAACTAAATTTTAGTATAGTAATCCAGGAAGAGTCTTAGCAAACAGAATGAACACATAGGCCTGCCTGTGGAGATATTCTCTATAAAACAGAAGGCTTTGCAGCATGCCATCGATTTGCTTAGTGCTCTCTCACAGAGAATCAGTAGAACTATGAAGGCACTGCATGGACCATCAAAAATTTAGCCATGTGCATGGAAGGAGTCTTCCACACAGTAGATATAAAATTAGTTTGTGTTTCTGCCAGAAACAGGCACAAGTTTTTAACAGATAGCACATGGATGAAGTCAGCATGTTGTCTACTTTTCCCACAGACCCACTTTTTGAGTCTTGTGGTAAAAACAAAGTTAGAACATACTGCAAATTTCTCTGCATGGACCAGTGGTCTGGGCAAAAAATCCCCCATGTGAATCTAATCATTCAATTGAATGGGTCAGTGTTCAGCAGGGTCAGACTGACTCACCAGAGAACCAAGGGGGATTACCCAGGGGGCCCAGGTTCCAATATCATAGTGGCTTTCCAGAGGTCTAGGAAAAAAATATATTTGGCGGCCTTTGGAGCTAATCACTTGCCACTAAGGTCTATTTATTTAATCCAAAACCTTGATTAGATTTCATTAATGATACAGGGGTTGGACTCCAAGAATAGTTTCCTTTAGTGGGCCGAAGGAACCGCAGTCCGACACTGCCATTATATTGTAGCTCAGATAGCTGTATGTATAGCCTTTATGTCTGAACTCCTGACAGCTCATAAACACTTGGTTAAGCTAATATGTAAGTCATCAGTATCTGATCGGTGGGGGTCCGAAACCTGGGGCCCCTACTGATCAGTTGTTTTGACAAAGCAGTGGGGTTCCTGTGAGTGCCGTCGCCTTCTCGCAGCTTACCATGCACTGCGCCGTACATTGTATAGCGACTGTGCTTGGTACTGCACTCAGCCCCATTCACTTGAATGGGGCTGGCCTGCTCCTAGGCCATATGATCGTGTCATCAAACGGCCTAGGAAAGGCTGAGAGAATAATAACTGATCAACAGTCCTGAGTGTTGGACTTCTGCCAATCAGAAACTGATCCTGACGATAGGTCATGGGTAGGAAAATCCTGGAAAATCCCATCACCACATGTAGCGCCGTGTAAGATTGCGGTTCCTTGGGCTCACTAGAGGTAACAATTCTTGAGGCCCAACCCCTAAATTATCAATTAAGTCTAATCATTGTTTTGATTGAAATAAATAGACCCTAGTGGCAAGCAATTGGTTCCAAAGGCAGCCAAATCATTTTTTGACCATTGGGGTCCACTATGTTAATTCTTAATAACAAAATCCCCCCCAAAGGTGTTCAAAGCCTTTAAAAACACGGATCAACGTAAAGTTTATTATCAATTTCACAGATATTGCATATGTATAAAATATACTAAATTTACTAAACATAGACGCACAATAGGCACACAAAAAAAATAGAGCACCATGTCATTGTACTGAATCTATCAGCTAAACAAGCCACAAATCATGTCTATGTTTAGATGTATGAGATAAAGTTAGATTACATTCAGGGTCCCTTGTAAATCTGAGAACCACTAATTCGTTCCACCTGCATCAGTGATGCTCTTACCGCCTGCAATCTGAGCACCTGATGGAGTGAATATATGGTTGTGTGCCAGAAAACAGCTGAGCATGTGAGTTGTGATATTAAACAGAGCAGAAAGCAATTAAAATGCATTGTAAATTATGCAGATTCCAGTTAGCACCAGTAATACCACTCAGTGAGAGTACAACACCAGTGTTCCTTTAGTACAACATATTTGCAACTTTTTCAGACTCGATGTGATGGGGATACTTGCAAGGAGATTATTCCTTGGCCTGAATTTCTGCCAAAAAGCGGATTTGACTTACTTAGGAGCTGTCTGCTGATGCATTATACTCAAGCAGAAGCGTCCTTACAGGTTAACAATAAAATGACAAGGTACAGTGAGCTGGCATGGCACTTATTGGATCACATCTGATTGACATTTTACAGTATCTGAGCTCAGTTGAAGACTGCCTGGTTAATTTTACAGGTGAAACTCGAAAAATTAGAATATAGTGCAAAAATAAATTTATTTCAGTAATGCAAATTACAGGGAATTGCATTAATGCAGCTTAAAATTAGAATTTTGTGAAAAGATTCAATATTCTAGGCTCAGTGTCACACGCTAGTCAGCTAATAAATCCATACCCCCTGAGCAAAGGGTACCTCAAAATTAAAACTTCAGGGTTTCATAAGCTGTAAGCCATAATCATCCAAATGATAACAAATAAAGGCTTGAAATATCTCACTTTGCATGTACTGAGTCTATCTCATATATTAGTTTCACCTTTTAAGTTGCATTACTGAAATAAATGAACTTTGCACAATATATTCAAATTTTCCGAGTTTCACCTGTACATTGTCACAGTTATGTATAGTTGACCATACACTTTATATAGCTATTGGTTGAGGGCCAATTCAGTATGGGTTGTTGAATGCAGCATGTGGTTGTGTAGACAGGAGCTTAGCCAGAGAGGTGTGAGCCAGAATGAGCCATATTGGCACTCCACTTTTTACAATCCCTTCTTGTTGTGAGGGCCCTTTGACAAAAAAGCTGATCACAAAATATTCCCCTCCTCGGACATCCAGCAATCAACTGCAATTTACGAAAACCTACGGGTACAACCACGTATAGGGATTAGCATAACACTTAGTTTTTATACTGTACGAAGCGAGCACTCCATACAATATTAGAATGTATTTGCTCCGATAAGCCAAAGTTATTACTTAGCAAAGTCTTTCAAAACTTCACAAATTGATTTCTACTGAAAAAAACATTTCCCGAACTCGAGTTTGGTTCCAAGTGGGATTGGAACCCACCAGCGAAGCATTTCCAAAGATGGTATTCAGGACTAAATTCTATTCTGTTTACTAAATATATAATGTAGCTCCCATATCGAGCCACATTATGAGGCTTCTGCAAGGGAATTGTACTCTTTGCACTTGCTTTTAACTCTAGCTCATAATTCAGGGTTCTAAGCTGGGACCATATAACATGATGTTCATATGCCTTAATTGGGACAAACCTGGGAAACATCATATATACTTGCTGGCGGGGTTGATCTTGCTGACGTGTACCTGTGCGTGTTCACCATATTGTTCCTGTGCCCCTGGCCTTAAGCTTTGGATTGCTGTATTGCCTATTCACTAGCAGCATGGTGGCTCCCCTGCAGCAAAGTCCAGTACCTTTAACAAAGGTTAAAGGGTGATACGTGGATTAGTGGCAAAAAAAGTATTATTTGCCGTTGTGTGGTGAAGTGACAAAATTACAGCCTTTTTTAGGGGTGTATTAATTTCCTTTTTATTTACTTATTTGATCAAACAGTATGTCAGACAGAGAAGTTACAGTCCCTGCACAGGGGAGGGGCAGAGGACTAAATGTTTCTGGCGCAGGCACAGGTCGCAGCAGAGTAAGCGGGCGTGACAGCAGGGGTCACTTCCAGAAGCCTGAGCTCCCATTGTCAGCTAGATAGCAACCCAGTGGTTCTTGAAAGGTTCACTCAGTCAACCACTTCATTCCAAGTGACATCAGACGCCCGATCGCAATTGGGAGCCGGGTGATGACGCGGCTTCATCATCATCGGGAGAAGAGGGTGGCAGCTTGCGTGTGAGGCAGCAGCAGAGCCAGAAAGTCGGTACCATCAAGTCGGTAGCGTGGCCATGAGTCAGCAGAGTGGCAGCAGTTGGAGGTCGGGAGCCAAACATGCCCAGGGTAGACCACCCTCATCCCAGGAGCCTACCTGCCCAGAAAGAAGTAATGCACGGATCCACGGAGGCAGTGGTGGTAGCAGTCACTCAGTGTGGAATGTTGGGTGTAAAATCACCTACTCAGTGATGTGACAGTTTTTTGTTAAGCCGCCGGAGGAGGTGAACATGGATATTTGCCGAATCTGTGGGCAGTAGGTGACGTGTGGCCATGGTGCCAATGTTGGCACCCTGGCCCTGCGTCAACATATGCAGTGTCACCGTAAAGTGGCCTGGGAGAACATTGGCTCCAATGTGGTGGTCCAGCCTGCCGCAGCAACCGCTGCATCACCCAGTGGCATGAACCCAATTTCAGGCAATAAAGGCTCCACCACCTTAGCCGAAGGGAGCTGTCTGTCCTTTCCGTCATCTACTGATCCTGATCCTCCTGCTTCTCGCCCTCCTACTCCTTGTCATTCATTCCATCAGCATTGGATCATAGAATCGATCACCGAATCGATTGTCAAGAAACAATAGTATGCGTGCACTCATCCAACGGCGCAGAAGCTGAACGTGCTCCTTGCCAAGTTGCTGATGCTGCAGTCCCTCCCTTTCCAAGTGGTGAACTCTGCACCTTTCAGAGGACTGATGGCTTGTGCCGAGCCAAGGTGGAGAGTCCCAAGCCCTCAATTCTTTGCCAAAAAGGCAATAACACCCCTGCACAAATATGTAGAACAGAAGGTGGGCCAGTCCTTGAGCCTGTCGGTGGCAGCGCCGACGTGTGGACATATAACTACTGTCAAGGACAATATATGTCTTTACGGCCTACTGGGTAAATGTGGTTCTTTCCCAACCAAACCAACAGCTTGGCCAGGTAACACCGCTTCCGCCTCCATGTTCTCACGCCGTTGGTCTTGTGGCAATGTCCTTCTCTGCCTCCTCATCCTCCCCTGTGTCCTCAGCCTCCACTGTAGGGACAATTCACAGTGCTTCTCCAGGACTGCTCCAAGTCCTTCATCAAGAAATTGATCCCTGGCTTTCTCTGTGACAACTCAAAATCGGAACCATGGTGACCGACAACGGAAAGAACATAGTGTCGGCTCTGCATCAAAGAGGGCTCAGCCATGCACCCTGCATGGGGCACATACTCAATCTGGTTGTCAAGCAGTTCCTGAAGTCTTCCACCCATTTGCAAGACATGCTAAAAATGGCCAGGAAACTTTGCATGTACTTCAGCCACTCATAAACCGCCAAACACACCCTCCTTGAGCTGCAGCGGCAGAATGGGGTCCCCCAACATAGGCTGAAATGCAACGTTTCCACATGTTGGAATTCATCCCCCCATATGTTGGACTGACTTTTCGAACAGAGAAAAATCATAAATGATTTCTTGATGATCCAAGCAGACAGGAGTACTCCCCTGTGTAACTTTGATGTCAGCCAGTGGCAGCTCATGCATTACAACTGCCAATTGCTCAGGCCCTTTGAGGAGGCAACGTTATTTGTCAGTCTCCAGGACTTTGGGATTAACAACGTCATTCCACTGATTCATATCCTGGAACAGATGCTAGTCCATCTGGCTGGTCAGGGGACTATATGCGTGGTGCCTACATCTCACGGCCACATGAGCCGTGTGGGGGCTGAACTGGAAGAGGAGGACATTGGAGCACAAGCAATGTGTAGCAAAATGGGTGATTTTTCTACAGAGGTGACAGGAAAGGAGGAGCAGGATAAGCCGAAGGAGCAAGAGGGAGATGAGCAAGACAATGCAGATGACCCAGGCACACAGTACCAGTATACAGTGGAGATGGAGGCAGGGTGTCCCTTCGAGTCACTTGCGCAAATGGCCCGCTGTATGCTCACTTGCTTGGGTAGTAACAGCCGAATTGTCACCATTAGGCAGAGGGATGACTTCTGGCTCTCCGACTTGTTGGAGCCTGGCTAACAGTCCAAAATGGGGGCCTTTTTTGCACCCGCTGAGAGGGAGCAAAAACTGAACATCCTATGTAGTCAGTTGGCCGCTGCCTATCTGCGCCATCGCCTATCCTTTCGCAGGTCTGACTAGGAGTGCCCTCTGCGCTCTCGTTCCACTGCTATGGCTGCAGCTTTAGTGTAAATTCTATGATGAGCAGCTTTCTTAACCCGCCTAGTGAAGAAACTACTAACCAGCAGCAGCAGCTAGACCTGGAGCAGGACCTGAACCAGCAGGTAGTGGCATACTTGGACAGTACCGTGCCACCTCACATTGATGATCCGATGGACTACTGAGCAGCCAAACTGAATTTGTGGCTGTAACTGGCCAAGTTTGCCCAGGAAGAGCTGTCCTGCCCGGCCAGTACTGTTGCATCAGAGCGGGTGTTTAGGGCAGCGGGGGCCATAATTACCCAAAGGAGAACTCGCTTGTCTATGCAAAATTTGGAGAGACTGAACTTTGTCAAAATGAATCAGGCGTGGATCAGCCAGGATTTCCACCCACCAACACCTGATGCATAAGATTAGATCATCCATGCTGTGTCACCGAAACCTTGACCAGTTTCTTCTGGCTACCTGCCTCGGCTACTATTCTAATGCTGCCACCCGCCTGATGCCACACATCTGATGCCAAGTGCTCCTTCTTACACTTACCATCGTCAGCGGGTACTGTTATTGCCACCCACCTCCTCACTCTGTCACCAGTTCACTCTGTGGTTTCCTGAAGCTGCTGCCCCCTCACCACTCAGGTCTCGTCATGCTGCTGCTGTCACCTTCACATCCTGTCATTGCGCCACTCTGCTCCTCATGCTGCTGTTGCTGCTGGCACCTCCATACTATGTCACCTTGCCACTCTGTGGTCTCCTCATGCTGCTGGCACCTCCATACTATGTCACCTTGCCACTCTGTGGTCTCCTCATGCTGCTGCCACCTCCACACTATGTCACCTTGCCATTCTGTGGCTTCCTCATTCTGCTGCTGCCACCTCCACACTATGTCACCTTGCCATTCTGTGGTCTCCTCATGCTGCTGCTGTCACCTCCACACTATGTCACCTTGCCACTTTGTGGCCTCCTCATACTGATGCTAAATCAACACTATGTCACTGGGCCACTCTGTGGCTTCCTCATGCTCCTGCTGCTGCCACCTCCACACTATGTCACCTTGCTAGTCTGTGGCCTACTCATGCTGCTGCTTCCTCAACACTATGTCATTGGGCCACTCTGTGGACTTCTCAAGCTATTCTCCCACCCCCTCCACTCCATGACTGGGCCACTATTTTGCCTTTCAGCCTAGTTGACATCATCATTTATTTGACCCTTCTTCTGATCTGTCATAAGGAACGAAAAATGAGACGCACAACGGATCCTGTCTGTGTAGCAGCTGTAAGACCTGTATGGTCCCTTCAGAATTGGCTTATGATTTGGTAGCCAAAAGCAGGAGTGGGTACAAAACACAGAAGACATGCAAATATTCAATTTATGTGTCATCTTTGTTTTGGATCCACTCCAGTTTTTTTTGGGGCTTTAGCAATATTGATGGATTACTGACCAAATTACTGGCCGAATTAAGGTGGATGCTCAACAGACAGGATCCGTTTTTTGGGTGGTTATTGTTCTGACGGATCAGAGGAAGGGCAAAATAATGAGTGACGTCAACACAAACTTACTGCTGACACCCTCTCCACTCTGTCGGGGAGCTCTACTTGTATAAGCGTTTAATAGAACAGGTTCTGTAGACATCTATGTGGAATCAGCTGACGACGGTGTAAAAGGAGTGCGTTCTTTCACGCTACATTAGGATCTTGGGCCTCTGCACGGTTCTTTATACCTGGCTCTAACATTGACCTGAGTTATTTGATCAGTTTTGGCCCTGTAACTGCCTAAATAAGTAAAGTGCACAGTGATTCTAAGAGCAATGCCTGTCATCTGCGTGTCATACTGACTCACAGTAATGTTTCACTTCCATAGCAGACTCCCTATTGTTCAGTGTTCTACACCCCTATACAGGCTCTATGCAGCCAGGAAATAGCATTTTTTTAAAGCGATTTGCCGCAAATAAATTCGGATCAAATCTTTTCGGAAAATTCAGCAAACTGGCAGAATCAATTTTTTTTGAAATTCGGTTATCTCTAATGGTGACATTGAAAATAAAAAAATCACTTCTTAAAAATGGTTTAATATAAAACATTGATTTAAACAATGTTAAATTCTAATGACCATTTCCCTTTAACAAATGAATTCTGATTACAGTATCTAATCCACAAAAAAAACTAGTAAATTAAACGGATTGTACAGCGCTTCCATATTGATGACCTATCCTCATGATGGGTGATTAATATCAGATCTCTCAGGGGTCTGATCTCTGAGATCCCCATAGATCGGCAGAAGAGGCAGTACTGGTCATGTGAGGTAGCAGCACTCTTCACTTAACTGCACGCCATCTAGCTTATAGTGGCGGTGTGGTATAATTACTGTAGTTAATTTAAACTGCTTACTAGTTCACTTGCTTGTTTCACCGATTTGATATTGGTAACCTATCCTGAGGATAAGTGATTAATATTGTAGCACTGCACAACACCTTTGATGTTCTCTTTCAACCAAGCTAAAGTATTGACTCTCCTTAGGGAGAACCAGCAAGAATGCAGTGCTCCATGAGAAGAATATACAAATAACTTTCTACTAAAAGGAAGAAAACTGATTGGAATATTTTATTGTAAGTCTATTGCATAGTCAAACATGACTGTGGTATTATCAGACAAACTGTTTCAGCCTTGTGGTCCTCATCAGCCCTCAGCTATGGTCAGGTTAGAGGCAGCTTTCTTCCTTTTTGAGGGACAGCTTCTTAGTAGAATCATTTTTATATGATGCGCAGATTAGTGACACAACAAAACCACTGCTCTCCAGGCAAAATATGAACTAAACAAAACTCACTAGAGCATACCAAAGTTCCCGACAGCAAAGATTTTTTTTACAAAATAAATAACTTAGCAAAATCAGGTAGTTTTGAGAGACGTTGCTTATGATTCTTGTCAAAGGAACATTTATTATCACAGCTGTACAACACATTTGTAAGATGTCTCTGCAGAGCTGTTTTTCACTCACACATAAATTTGGCTACAGAATTCACAGGCACATTAAATTTAAATGCAAATCCAACTTTATTATCAGAAGTGTCGTAAAATTGCTTTAGTAGTTTCCAAGTTGACAAAAAATATTGATATTTTTTAAATAAAATTGTTGTCAAACATGGACATATTTTCTATATTGGCTTATATAAAAAAATAGCTTTAAAAAAAACATGTGTAAAATTTGAAAGGCTTGGGAAACTCTGCAGTGCATAACGTCATATAATAGACTTCCGCTTCATAGTTTGTGGATCAATATTTTATTCTCTGATTCATTTCCCGGAAAATGGACCAATAAAGTATTAGCATTTGCCAGAAATCCAATTACTATCCAAAAATTTGAGAGGACTTGACCTATTCTTCATCAAACTTTGGGTAGCTATGTATCCACACTTACACTTGTGTTGTATTTAATTAAGGACTCCCGTTCTTCGTGAAATAAATTTAATACAATATCATGACAAGTTAGCAAAACTGAAAAGTTTGTGGGTGGTCACGCATAGGCTGCATTCACAGGACATTGCATTCACATACAAATGGATTCAAAATGGCCATTAAAAACGGACACGCTTTAAATTTTTTATGGCCATTTTAGATTAGTATGTGCATCCATTTTCTGGCGGTATATCCATTTTTAATGACCGTTTTGAATCCATTTGTATCAGTTTTTAACTGTCGTGTAAAAAAGGCCAGTAAAAAGGATGTTGTTCTATTTTTCTTTAGATACCAACCTCTGCAGTGTCCTCAGTATATTTTTTGCCCACCCTACAGTGCCCTCCGGACATCAAATGGCCCCCATAGTGCCTCCAAGTAGGAAAAATTGCCCACATAGTGCCCCCTCAGTATAAATAATGGCCACTTAGTGCCCTTTATTATATATATTTGTGCCCAATTGTGCCCAAAAGTATATAACTACCCCCCATCATCATTTACTTGCACACGATGGAACATTCGCTCCTTTGCAGAACCTGCACTACCAGCATGATGACGTCACATCATGTAACATCAATACACTTGGAGAATCAGGTCCAAAACATTCAGTGAGTGGTGTTTTTGCCATTGCATGCAAGTGAATGAGGTGATTTTTTTGTTTTTGTATTTGTTTTAATCCCTGTATGGCTTTTGGTGCACCTATTTTTAATGGCCGATCTCAAGGAGGTCCTTTTGGCCATAAAAACATCCAAAAATAGAACTTGGCCTGTTCACAGGCTGTTAAAAAAAAGCCATGTGAATTCCCCAATAGCTTTTAATTGGTTCTAAAAGGGCTGTCACAAGGTTTGTTAACATGTAGCCATAGGCTGATAGCAGAGACATCCTGTGAGAGAGCATCACAATGTCATGCTGGTCATAAGTTGAATGGATTTTCCAGGAGTAGAGTATTGATGGTCTATTCTCAGGATAGGTCATCAATATCTGATCTATCTGGTGGAGCACCGCAGGCTTTTCCTAGACCAGTTATGTCACATTCATAGGTCACATGGCCTATATACAGCTCAGTCCCATTTAAGTGAATGGGTCTGGGTTGCAATATGAAGCACAGCCACTATAAAATGCACAGCACTGTGCTTGATAAGCTGTGAGGAGCCCTGTGGCTTCTTCAAACAGATGATCTGTGCAGGCACAAGCCATGAGGGATGCAAGTAGTTACTACAATAGACATGTCAAGAGAGGTGAGAAGCTCTTTTTCATGAATAAAACACAATTTATACCAAATATTTTCCCACAAAACTATATATGTATCAATCAGCTCCACTTCTGATCTACAATGGGTGCTGCCCATAGATTTTAAAGCAGCATTTTCAAGGTGACAGGTTAACTTGAAATTACATCCACTATTTCCCTTAATAAGTGTCCAAAATAAATAAATAATGCGGCTCACCCCCAAAAAGCAATGCCTCATATAACTCCATGAACAAAAAAATAAAAAAGTTATTGGGAAACACAGATAAGCAAAGTGGTTAGTACGATCACATAAAGTAAAATACTGTGCATACTAGAAAAAGGTTCTAACAAATTGAAATAAAATGCTAAAACAAAGTTAATTAATAAATATATTTTTCCACTATCTTAGGTCAGTTAGGTCCACATTTGCCTGGAAAATACAGACAACTACGATATAGACAGAGAATAATAAATAATTTACTGTTCCTGGGGCCTTACCATGGTGATCCGGGCACTGGTGTTGACGCCACAGGCTTGTTGATTTTGGCCACGCAGTCCTCTTCACTTGACATCTTCAAAACATTATTCTTGAATCCGACATATGAAAAAGTTTAATGAAGAGCATAAACCAACAAGTCAAGCCTATTGTAAAATTCAGACACCTATTATTACTTAACCATCCTTTCAATTTCTTAAGAAAAGAATGAAAGAACAAGTTATTTGATTTCAGATGAAATTGTGTTTTATGAAACACATCTATTTAATTACCGTTATTAATTGCAAACTGGCATAATGCAAAGCAATTACTAGTGAGACATAATAATGATGTTGGAAAACAATTGTACAGCTGAAATCATTTTCTACCCTTGACACGAGGAACCCATCGTTTTACCGTCTGAAGTTAAAAATAAAACAAACCTTTTCATCTGTCTTGGCAGCGTTATTTTTTCTCTCTGAATGTAAAATGAATGCGGTTGAACAAGTTGCCCTGTTTGCTTCTTTACTTTTATCTGTAAAATAGGAAAATTGTTTTTATTGAAATAAAAATATATATAAAGAAAACAGATTATATACATGTTTCATGATTGAAAATATTTCACTGTATTACTAGACTTTGATGTGAGGACACAACTGATTGAATAATTTAAAGGTGTACTTTATCTACACCATAAATAGCTGTCACTATTACTTTTGATAACCCCCCCCCCCCCTTTTACATGCACTTCATCCAGTCTTTTATCTAATGTGAACGGCCAGCTTACAGTTACACTTTAAAAGAGGATAATTTGCCCTTTATAATCTTAATTTAAATTTGGGAGCTTTAAACTATTTAAATGGTCACTGCCCCTTCAATAAACTTTGCATAAATTGATAGAATAGGTGAATATAGGAAACTTTGCAATATATGTTATCAGAGAAAATTGTCTCTTTCTCCACCCTTCCCTTCCTAAACTAACAGTCAGTGCTGAATCCAGCTTGAGTAATAACACAGATCAAATGCTACCTATAGAAGTCTATGGAAAGTGTAGGAGGAAGTGCAGAAAGACATAGACACATGCTACCCATAGTAATCTATGGGGGGGGGGGAGTTCAGAGAAATAGAAACACATGCTACCCCTAGAAGTCTATGGAGAGGGGAGAGAAAGTTCATACACAGACACGTGCTATCCGTAAAAGTCTGTTAGGATATATTACAGTTGATTTATTTTGCTTACATAGCTCCAACATATTCCACAGTGCTGTACAGATATTATCATTACTTGTCTCACAATCTAAGTTTCCTATGGGAGGAAACCAGAGTACCCGGAGGAAACCCATGAAAACAGTGGGAGAACATACAAATGCAGATGGTGCCCTTGGTCAGATAGGAACCTAGGACCCCGACTCTGCAAGACACTAGCGCTAACCACTAAGTCATTAGGATGCCCATTGCAGTTTCCTCTTTATCTGTGCAATGTTCGTTGAAAGCTCAGTCCTTATATGTTTTTTAGGAGGGGAATGATAATTTCTTTGTAAAAGAAACCAACTATTTTCTATTGGTTTATAAACGGTAACAACGCGGTCACTTTGAGACTCTTTATTGTGCTGTGTTCTTTTGTTTGGTAAGAAAAAATTACCATAAATTACAAAAGCAATGCAGCAGAAAACCCCTACTGCAAGCAAACCTACTACTATCCTTGCAGATCAGATTTTCCTTTTACAATGGATTAAATAACTGAATACAGTATATCTACTATATTATATTCTATGTACACAGATATTCTGGACTATCATTTACATCTCCCCTATTCTTTTCACAGCTATATTATGTGGCCAGAGTACGTTAGGTTTAGAGATGAGCGAATTGAAGTTGACGAAGTAGAATTCGATCCAAATTTCAGAAAAAATTCTATTCGCACTGAAGCCGAATTTCCTCACGTCATGGATACGTAGATTTATTGTTAAATCATGATGTCATGGATACGTAAATTTATTGTTAAAAATCATGGGACCTAATTCATTATAAAAAATCATGCTACTCCTGATATATAAATTTGTAAAATCCGTGTGTATATGTTTTCATAAAATCATGGGGTGCAATGTATAAGAAATTATGCTACATTTTATATACTTAACCATGGTGTGAAATTTATGAATATTTGTATGAAAGTATGGAATCATGTTTACAGCATTATCAGCGTAGACTCTGTATTTATCTTCCTTTTTTTATTTTTATTTTCTGCTGATTTATTTTTATCCATTTGTTCTCTCCTCAACTTCTTTTTCACCTTTATTTATTATTTTTTCTTTCCCCCCCCCCTGTATGTATCCCAATCATTAGCCATGCATATTCAGCGGTCTTAAGGCATTTCCGGACTTTATACACCTTATGTAAATCCCACTAAGGGTTAAGACTATTCGCCATATGTTTGGACGGGCTCTGGTATTCTCTGAGCCGTTCTGGCAGGTTCGTTGTATAGGCTGATATAGCGCTTGGCCAGGATGCGCTGTGCGCCGGGTCACGTGGCGACGCGGCTACGTTTCCTTGGGAGGCGGGCTGGAACGCACGTTTGCGTTCCACCCCTCCTCCTGATGAATGCGGCGTCTCCATGATGTCCTCGGCGTACATCATCGGGCACAAGCGCTCGATAAATAAGTATCAGCTGAAGCATACTAATTAAAGGTGTAGCTGCATGAGGGGTATAAAGGGGGAGCCATGGCCTCACTCACATTAACCTCCTGACGAAGCTGAGGCGAAACGCGCGTCGGGGTTCCTTCCAGCCCTGTGTTCGGTGCCTCCACCCTCCATCATGTCTGTGGGTATGTTCACGTCCCCAGTGGATATCTTTTGTGTGGGAGTTTGATCGTACAGCCTGGTATCCTTGATTTACTGTATATGGGCAGACTGCATCTAGACGTATCTGATGGATGTTATGTGACTTCGTGCTCCATTGTATCATCATTTTTTGCTGTATTTTGTCACACTATAACCTCTCCCTGGGTTGTGCAGTGAGTTGAATATCACAGACACTTGTAGTGGATGTTTACTGACACTCTCTACTGGTGAATCACCTCACTGCACATCACACTGACATGTTTTTCATCTGCTTGGTGGGTGTTTGAGGCACCGACGGGGGGGACTATTGTTTCCAGTCTGTTTTGCTGTTTATTCTCCATAGCATATCTGTGTACAAAATATTTTATGAATTTTGGTGATCCATTGATGATCTAATAAAGTATTTATATTTCTACTGGGCATTCTATGGTTGTTTTTATAGCAGCATTTATAGGTTTATATGATTGGTTCTCTGGTTGCCCTTATTTACGGTATTATAGTGAGGCCTTTTTTCTTCCTTTTTCGGTTCCTCACGACTTTGCTGCTGTTGCAATACGGCCAACTTGCGGCCACATAATGCGGGCCACTCAAGCTTATTCGCTCTGCATTGTTAATCACATTGTTTATCATATTGTCACGGCCACGGTTATGGTCGTGACTCCTTGGGAGCCGCATACAGTTGCCCGCGGTTTGGGTAGTTGTTTCAACCGCAGCTTGAGGCATGATGTTGTTTGCCTCAAGTGCGGTTGCCGCGGACAACAGCTATGTTTGCGGTTCTCTTGGAGTTGTGTGCGTGTGTGTATGCACGTTTGTATGTCTGGTGTGCACTTTGTGTTCTGGTGTGCACTTTGACACTGTCCCTTCACTGCGGCTGCCCGTGGCAACGTTTGGTATGTTGTACATGTGGTGGCACTGTCCCGGCCTTCGGGCTGTCTCCCAGGACGGCTGCCACCCATGTCGTTGCCTGCGGCAACAGCCACAGTGTGATTAGTTTGGACACTTCCCCTATATGTGTGTTTTCCCTTCTGTGGTGCTGGAAGGGTTAACTCCCTTCCCAGTGTGTGTGTGATGTCACTGGGTGTGTCCGACTGTGGGGTGTGGCTTCTTGGCCTATATAGCCTGAGTGTGAGCATGGCTCAGTGGGTTGCTTCAGCCATGCTTGCTGGAGCAGCCTCCTGTGACCTCCATCTTCCTTGCCAGTGAGAGCCACCCCTGTGGTCATAAAAGTATTGTCTTGTTGTTGATGTCTTTATGTGTGTGTTGTTGTATGTTGTTCTGTTGGGACCTTCCTATGTTTTGGTGCAGCTCACGGCTCTGGATTCCTGTCTGCTCAGGGATCCAGTCAGCATGGCTGTGGCAGGTTGGTGGAACTTGGTGTTCGCCTGCCATTCCCGTGAGGCTGTTTATGTCCCCCTTTTCCCAACAGCTTCGCCATTGAGACTCCTGCTCCTCCGTGCCAAGGAGGAGTAGGTCGTCTTACCCAGCTCCTAGCTCAGGGATCTGCGGAGGGTAAGACAGGGCTCCGAGGTTCCTGCGCATGGGTCCTCCTACCTTAAAGGTCAGCCCATGCAGGTTAGGAGTTAGGGTCAGGGTAGGGATGTGTGAGGAGGTGACCTGCTCCCTATCCTGTTCTCATGGCCGAGTAGCCACTACACCACCTGGCATCGCACGGCTGAGGGTTTCCCCCATCCTCAGCCGTGACACATATTTCCATGTGGTCATTATCAATGAACACCTAATAAACAACTCGGTTCTTACTAGTTAATATGATAATGCTGCCACTTGCATGGCTGCAAAGTGGGAGCATCCCAAATTCTGCAAGGTTGGCCTGTGTGTTCATACCCTTCGGCTACCTACACACTGGTGCAGGCTGTCTTGCAGAAGTTCCGCACAGAAATTCCTGTGCACTCTAAATCCACACTGAAAACTAAAGATGAGCGAATCGAAGTTGACGAAGTGGAATTCAATTCAAATTTCAGAACAAATCTGCACCGAACACTAATTTCTTTACGCTTCATGGTAACAAATCAAATTTTTTTCTAAAATGGCTGCTAGAACTATGGGAACGAGGGATCACCCACAATGCCATGCATGCAGCCAATCAGCAGCCAGCCAGCCCTGTGATGTCACAGCCCTATAAATAGCCACAGCCATCTTGGATTCTGCCATTTTACAGTGTACTTAGTGCAAGGAGAGATGTCAGCAGGTGCTAGGTACAGTGCTAGGAAAGACTTCATTGTGAAAGATTAGTCAAGGTGTAGGGAAAGAATAGGGAGGCATCATCTATACTATGAAAGGAGAGCGGGGTGCAATAAGATAGTGTACAGCCTGGGTAATAGGAGCAATTCTATTACATCTTGTTGCACTAATTGGGGATCCAAAATAGTGTTATACTGCACTATATGATACATCACTAATTCCAGCAAACCTTGCTTGTGATTGGGGTGCAAGTTCTGTGTGATACAGCCATTTACGGGGTGTATTAATACAAAAGATACATACGTCCTATTAGCTGTTCTGCGTTGATTTTACATTGTTATTTTTTTTATTTTTAGGGGGAAAAAATGAGGGTGTATTAATAGGAAAAATAATATGTGTTTTTTTTAGGGGGGGGTTCATTAATAAGAAAAAAAAAATGTATATTGGGCAGACTAGATGGGCCAAATGGTTCTTATCTGCCGACACATTCTATGTTTCTATGTCTTAAATGTCGTTCAACGGTGAAGTTACATTGTACTACAGCCATTTACATGCTGTACTAATAGGAAATATACATATGTTCCACTAGTCGTTCTGCTGTAAATTATGATTGTTATATTTCTTTTTTTGAGGTGTAGTATTAGGAAAAAGAATATGTCTTAATTGCCGTTCTGTATTGAATTGTGATTGGTATATTTCTTTTTTTGGGGGGGAGTTTATTAATAAAAAAATATAGATATATGTCTTAATTGCCATTCAGCGGTGAAGTTACATTGTACTACAGCCATTTATGTGGTGTATTAAAAGGAAATATACGTACGTCCCATTAGCCTTTCTGCTGTGAATTGTGATTGGCCCATAAGACGCACCTAGGTTTTTGGGGAGGAAAATAAGAAAAAAAATTTTTTAACCAAAAGGTGTGCTTTTGGTGGGTTTGGAACTAATGGTGGTCTGTATAAGGCACTATTATGGGGGATCTGTGGATGGCACTATTACTGGGGATCTGTGAAGGACACTTTTATGGGGGGATCTGTGGATGGCGCACTGTTATGGGGGATCTGTGGATGACGCACTGTTATGGAGGGATCTGTGGATGACGGACACTGTTATGGGGGGATCTGTGTATGACGGACACTATTATGGGGGGGATCTGTGGATGACGGACACTGTTATGGGGGATCTGTGGATGACCGACACTGTTATGGGGGGATCTGTGGATGACCGACACTGTTATGAGGGGGATCTGTGGATGACAGACACTGTTATTGGGGGATCTGTGGCTTGCACTGTTACAGGGGGATCTGTGACTTGCACTGTTACAGGGGGGATCTGTGGATGGCACTGTTAGAGGGGGGATCTGTGGGTGGCACTGTTATGGGGGATCTGTGGGTGGCACTGTTATATATGAGCCATCCACAGTCCCCCCACCCCATAACAGTGCCATTCACAGACCCCCCAGCCCATAATAGTGCCATCCACAGACCCCCCCACCCCTTAACTGTGCCATCCAAGGATGTTCTTCATAAAACTTCATCCACAGATCACCCCTCCGCCGCTCCAGTATACAAATATAAAATGTCTTATTCAATTAAAAGTGATTAAACATGCCCCCCACTCCTAATATTACCGTACATCCTAACACCTTCTGTAGAATGCAGGCAGGCAGGCCGGGCGGCCGGCGTGTCACTCACTGACGTCACTTGCCTGCGCCGCCTGCTTCATTGATAAAGTAGGCGGCGCAGGCACGTGACATCAGGGAGTTACGCTGCCGCCCGCCCGGCTTGCCTGCCTGCGTTCTACAGAAGGTGTTAGGATGTACAGTAATATTAAACGTGGGGGGGCATGTTTAACCACTCTTGATTAAATAAGACATTTTATATTTGAATAGTGCAGCACTGGAGCAGTGGGGCTATAGTACAGTGACTGCACCACCCCGCCGCTATTGCCGGCCCCCAGCTCCTCCTCCCAGTCCCTCCCCACTTGCTCTTACATCGCAGCCTGCGATGTAAAGGGGTCAGCATTCACCCCATAAGACGCAGGGGCATTTCCCCCCCCATTTTGGGGGGAGAAAAAGTGCGTCTTATGGGGGCGAAAAATACGGTATATTTATTTTTTGTGGGTGTAGTAATAGGAAAAAGACTACGTCTTAATTGTCATTCTGCAGTGAATTGTGATTGTTATTTTTTTTATTTTTTTTGGGGGGGGGAATTTATTAAGCAGGAAAAAAATATGTCTTAATTGCAGTTCAGCGGTGAAGTAACATTGTACTACAGCCTTTTTTGGGGGTATTATTTTAATTTTAATTTAATTATTTTATTATAAAGTATGTCATACAGGTGAAAGGCCTTTCAAAGAAAACGTGCACTGGGCAAAATGTTTCTGTCACAGGCAGCAAAAGAAGGGGGCGTGGCAGCAGGAATCCCAGCGAGAGGACTGAGCTCCCGATGTCATCTAGCGGTCGTGTCTTGACCAGCAACCCAGCGGTGTTTGAATGGTCCACTTGGTCTTCTACTTCGTCGCAAGTGACATCAGACACCCCAGGCAAAGGGTCGGTGGGTTCATCAGAGCAATGCTTAGTTGGCATGGCCCGGGAGCAGGCCTTGTGCCCTCACCTGTCCTCAATCTGCCTTTGTCCTTCTCTGTTCCCTCTGCTAGAGAAGTAAAATATGCCGTAGGCTCCGCTCCACTGACGTGTGGAGGTGTAACTACGGTCAGGAAAATACATGTCCTTTAAGGACCACTCAGTGACTGTGGTTCCTGCACAGGCACACCAGCAACTTGGCCAGGTGACGCCGCTTCCGCCTTCATGTTCACCGTTGGTCCTGCGACAATGTCCGCCTCTGCCTTCTCATCCTCCACCGTGTCCTCAGCCTCCACTGCAGGGACAATTCACAGAGCCCCTCCAGCATACCACATGTGCAGGGCACGGCGGTGTCACGCTGTTCTGCAACTTGCCTGGGTGAACGGAGTCACACAGGGGAGGAACTGCTCAGTGTCCTTTATCATGAAATCTAATCTTGGCTTTCTCTGCGACAACTCAAAATTGGAACCATGGTGATCGACAACGGAAAGAACATGCTGTCGGCGCTGCGTCAAGGAGCTCTGAGCCATGCAAACTGCGTGGCACACATGTTCAATCTGGTTGTAAAGCGGTTCCTGAAATCTTCCATCCATCTGCAAGACATGCTAAAAATGACCAGGAAACTTTGCATGCACTTTAGCCACTCATAAACCGCAAAGCACACCCTAATTGAGCTGTAGCGGCAGAATGGCATCCCCCAACTTAGGCTGATATGCAACGTTTCCATACGGTGGAATTACACCCTCAATATGTTGCACCGACAATACAAACAGAGAAAGGCCATAAACGATTTCTTGATGATCTAAGCGGACAGGAGTACTTCAATGTCAGCCAGTGGCAGCTCATACATGACACCTGCTGATTGCTCAGGCTCTTTGAGAAGGTCACGTTATTTGTCAGTCGCCAGGACTACGGGATAAACAACATAATTCCACTGCTTCATGTCCTGGAACAAATGCTGGTAAATCTGGCTGGTCAGTGGACTGGAGATAAGGTGCCTAGATCTCACAGCCACATGAGCCCTGTGGGGGCTGAACTGGAGGAGGAGGAGGACATTGGAGCACAGGCAATGTGTAGTGAAATGGGTGGTTTTTATACACAGGTGAGAGGAGAGGAGGAGCAGGAGCAGGCAGAGAAGCTACAGGGTGATGCGGAAGATGAGGCAGAGGAACCACCATGGCAGTATGCAGTGCAGATGGAGAAAAGGAGTCCCTCCGAGTCACTTGCACAAATCGCACAATGCATGCTAACTTACTTGGGTAGTGACAGTTGAATTGTCACCATTTGGCAGAGGGATGACTTCTAGTGCTCCACCTTGTTAGACCCTCACTACCAGTCCAAAATTGGGGCCTTTAATAGACCCGCTGAGAGAGAGGACAAACTGAACTACTATAGAGACATCCCATGGAGTCAGTTGGCCGCTGCCTATCTGCACCATCATCTATCCTCTCGCAGGTCTGACCTGGGGACCTTTAGTGCTCACTTTCCACTGCCATGGCTGTGGAAGGTAGGAGCAGTTCCAGCTCCATCAGCAGCAACTTGAGTCTAGAGTTGCTGATGAGCCGCTTTCTTAACCCGCCCAGCGAAGAAACTACTCACCAGGAGCAGCAGCATCTAGACCAGGAGCAGGACCTGAACCAGCAAGTGGTGGCATACTTGGACAGTACCCTGCCACCCCACATTGAATATCCACTGGACTACTGGGCAGCCAAACTGAATTTGTGGCTGCAACTGGCAGAGTTTGTTCTGGAAAAGCTGTTCTGCATGGCCAGTAGTGTGGCATCAGTGCTGGTGTTTAGTGCAGCGGTGGCCATAGTTACCCCAAGAACAACTCGCCTGTCCACCCAAAATGTTGAGAGACTGACCTTTGTCAAGCTAAATCAGGCATGGAATAGCCAGGATTTCCACCTACCAATGCCTGATGCATCAGACTAGATCATCCATGGTGCCACACAAATATTTGGACAAAAGACATCGGTTTCTTTTGGCTACCTGCTTCAGCTACTATTCTGATGCTGCCACCTGCATGATGCCACACATCTGATGCCAAGTGCTCCTTCTTTCACCCACCATCTTCAGCTGGCACTGCTATTGCCACCCACCTCCCGACTCTGTCACCTTGTCACTTTGTGGTCTCCTGATGCTGCTGCCACCACCACACTATGTCACCTCGCCACTCTGTGATCTCCTAATGCTGATTCCACCTCCACACTATGTCAGTTTGCCACTCTATGATCTCCTTATGCTGCTGCTACCTCAACATTATGTCACCTTGCCAATTTGTGGCCACCTGGTGCTGCTGCTGCCACCTCCACACTGTCATTGTGCCACTCTGTGGACTCCTAATGCTGCTGCTGCCATCACCACACTGTCATTGTGCCACCCTATGGCCTCCTCCTGATGTTGCCGCCACCTCCATATTCTGTCATTGTGCCACTTTGTGGCCTCCTGATGCTGCTGCTGCCACCTCCACACTGTCATTGTGCCACTCTGTGGCCTCCTCCTGATGCTGCCGCCACCTCCACACTTTGTCATTGGGCCCCTCTGTGGTCTCCTGATGCTGCTTCCACCTCACCACTATATTATAGGGCCACTCTGTGGACTTCTCATGCTGTTCCTACCCTCCCCACTTAATGACAGGGCCACTATTTTGCCTTTCAGCCTAGCTGACATCATCATTTATTTGACCCTTCTTCTGATCTGTCAGAAGAAAGGAAAAATGAGACGCACAATGGATCCTGTCTATGTAACCGCTGTAAGGCCTGCGTGACATGGTACCTATTGTGCATCAGAATTGGCTTATGATTTGGTAGCCAAAAGCAGGAGTGGGTACAAAACACAGAAGACATGCAAATATTCCATTCATGTGTCATCTCTGTTTTGGATCCACTCCTGTTTTTTGGGGATTTTGCAATACTGATGGATTACTGACCAACTGCAGACTGCATGAAGGCAGATGCTTCATAGACAGGATCAGTTTTTTGTGTGTTATTGTTCTGAAGGATCACAAGAAGGGCAAAATAATCAGTGATGTCAACACAAACTTACTTCTGACACCCACTCCGCTCTGTCGGGGGGGCTCTACTTGTATAAGCGTTTAATAAAACAGGTTCTGTAGAAATCTATGTGGAATCAGTGAATTGGTGTAAAGGGAGTGGGTTATTTCATGCTATAGTAGGATCTTGGGCCTCTGCACAGTTCTTTACCTGGCACTAACATTCGCCTGTAAGGCTGAGTTCACACTTGAGTTATTTGGCCAGTTTTGGCGCCGTAACTGCCCAAATAAGTGAAGTGCACAGTGATTCTAAGAGTGACGTCTGTCATCTACATGTCATACTGACTCACAGTATTGTTTTACTACCAAAGCAGACTCCCTACGCGTGTTACTGCAAGTTACAGTGTTCTACACCACTATAAAGGTGTCACGCTGCGGGTCACTGTGACAGCTTTGGCCGTGTAAGCTGGCTGCATGCCCTCTTGTGTACTGGCTGCAGGCTGTCTGCTGTGTATGTTGGTTGCTTGGGGCTGCGTGCTGGCTGCAGTGTTTTATGGAACTGCTGCCTGTGAATGTTTGCTCTCCCTGTGTCTGCCTCTCTGTGCAGTTCTTATCACTGTTGACTTGCAGGCTGGCTGCAGGCTCCCTTGCGTACTGGCTGCAGGCTGACACCTGTGTATGCTGGTTGCTTGGGAGTGCATGCTGGCTGCGGTGCACTGTGTGTACTGTGGCCTGTGTTTGTGGATTCTCGTGTCTTCATCTCTGTGGCTCATGTCTCTTGTGCCGCACAGGCTGGCTGCATGTGCTTTGTGTACTGGCTGTGGGTATCCCCATGCATGCTGGTTCTGTGATGCGTGCTGGCTGACCATTGTTTTGCTTTGAAAACGATCTGTATTTTGTGTGGGTCAGATGCAGAACCATTCACTTCAATGGGGCAGCGAAAGATGCCCGCATCAGTTTGTCCATCCTGTTACACCCGTAAAAAATATAGAACATGTTATTTTCTTGTCTGCATTACTGCATTCCATCATGGGCCAGATGTTTTGTTCCGCAAAATGTGGAAGGCACATGGCCGGTATCCATGTTGTGTGGATCCGCAATTGATGGACCGCAAAAATGGCCATGGCCATGTGCATGAGCCCTTAGTCATTTCTTCAGTGGGGAAAGGAGAAACAGATGGCTTATGATCAACCCTACCAGGCATTGTGACTGGATAAAGAGTTTATTTTAAAGGGAATATATCACCTTTATTTTAAAAGCAGATGGTGACACATGCTATTTTTTGGTAATCTGTTTTTATTTCCTCATTATAGATTTTTTTTCTGTTTTCTATACAAAATTATGGCAGCAGCAATATTGCCTAAGCATTAGTGTTGATCGCGAATATTCTAATCGCACATTTTTATTGCGAATATTGGCACTTTGAGAATTTGCGAATATCTAGAATATAATGCTATATCTTCGTAATTGCGAATATTCTAGATTTCTTTCACCAGTACCCATGATCCTTCACTGCTTCTTGCATGTGGGCCAATGAGAAAGCTGCAATATCTTTGGACTTTAGGAGTAGTATTGATCGCAAATTTTTGTATCGCAAATTTTTATCGCGATTTTTCCAATTGCCGATTTTCGCAATCAAGAAAATAATGACTGGAGATCACAAATTCTCGAATTTGCGAGCATATGACGAATATTCGCCCCAAATATTCTCAAAATATAGCCAATTTGAATATTGTCCCTGCCACTCATCACTGCTAAGCATTTAGAGATATTACAACAGCCACATGAGCCATATAAACCTGCCGAAGGGAGATGTTCATTGACTTTTATATGAGAGCGTACTGATCATGCTCTTTGACTTTCATCGAGGTCACAGTGCAAGGAGGGGGAGTAGGGGAACCGTGACTTTCACCTATTGTGGTGGATCCTGTGTTATTTATATACCAGGTGGACGATAAGGTAGTAACATGATCAATTTAAAAAAGCCCCCAAAAAACAGCACATATGTAAAAATAGATTTAATGTACAATCTTGGGTTAGACAGTAAAATACAGAAAATACATAGGGCCAGATTTATCATTAGCTCAGGTCAGAATAATGGAGTGAAAAAGTCCCCAAAAAAGTCCCAAACGCTAAAACTGCGCACAAATTTGCGACTTTTTTCTGCTCTACACTATGCTCGCCAGTTTTCTGAAAGTGGGCGTGTTTTCTTATGTATGAATGAATCTCTAGACAGATTTACTATTGGGACTATTTAAAAAGTCGCAAAAAAGTCGCAATTTCACTCCAGTGAGGACCATGCTTATCTTATGAGACTTTTTAATAGAACATGCGACTTTTTCATAAAAACGTGCGACTTTTTCATAAAAACTTGCGACTTTTGTAAAGCTGCTTACTGACGGATAAACTGCTACCGTCAAACCACATTTATTACAGTCTTAAAGGGCCGATCATAAATCTGACTTTAGCCATATGTTAAAGTCAGAGTCATGATAAATCTGGCCCATAACGTATTATATATGTGAAAATCCAAAAATGCTGTGTTAAGGACACGAAGGGGGCATTTATCATTATCTATAGATCAGTTTTCTGAAATACAAAGGTTGAAGATTTTTTCAGGTAACATTTTGCACAGGAATTTGCCTCTTGTTGCTGTTTTGAGCTCTCATCATAACTTTTTAAAAGTGACAAGCAATATTTGGACGGCCTTAGAGGTGGGATGCGAAGTCCTACACCTCAACAGATTTACCATATGTAAGAAATTGAAGTGAATTAACGCCTTCTGATAACTAGCCATTTGCTCTTCTGGTGCCTCCTAATAAATGTGGTGCAGATTAAAACTGGTGTATGAAATTCCACTTTTAATATATTCTCTCTAATTTATGCTACTTTTATGTTATTCCTTCTATTCTTCATACATCAATACGTTTCTCTAGTAATAACAATAGTAACATATTGGTCTTGCAAAAATTATCACCTGCTCAGTGAATCAAACGCTTTGAAGCAGAACCCTTAATTACATTCCTCTGCCCAGGAGGAACATTACAGGCTGCTAATCATCCTACCGCAAAAATTGCGAAACAAAATTATTCAAACTTTAACCTCTCTTGTACACAGGGGGAAATTGGTCCTGGATCATAAATTTGATGACTGCAATCTTTTTATTGTTAACATGCAGAATGGGCTCCATCGTTCTTAAGATCTAAATATAACAAAGAAAAAGCCTCTTTCTGTAATTGGGCTTAATGGATATTTGTGACCTCTGCTAGGCACTTATTTTCTTTTGAAAGTTATAGTTCTATCAAGTTATAATGACAAAGTTTTATAGCGAAATGATGGAGAACCATTAAATAAATGTACCTGTATCAACTAGGATGCTATGCTACGCCTTCTGTCAACAGTTTTGCACCTATGACACTGGCTGACCTGTTACATGTGCGCTTGGCAGCTGAAGGCATCTGTGTTGTTCCCATGTTCAAATATGCCCGTATTGCTGTCTGGCCCTGTCAATCAAAGTGCAGAGGGTGTGGCAGTTGCAGAGAGAGTAGAGTCTCTAGATGTAATGGTAATGCCCCCATTGCAACTAGAGGGTCATTTATATATATATATATATATATATATACTGTATATTAAAACTTCAAAACTTCAACTTTAAAACTTCATATTCATATGCCAGGCACACATGTAACAGCTTAGCCAGTTTCATAGCTAAAAATCTTTTGACAGATACCTTTTAATGCTACATGGACATCGAAAACGATGTGCGTAAATACTGTATACACCGTAGTAATATTTTATGCAATTATTTAAAAATTGTAGCGTTTATATCTTTTTATTCATTGCATTGAGTAAATATCCACAGTACAGGTATACAAAGTATGGTAAGGCTACTTGCCGGATCCAGCAAAAACGCAGATGTGAAAGTAGCCTCAGTGAGCCCTTGAATTGAATAATTTGGAGATGCTCCTTCAGAACCACCTTCAGAACCACCAAACATTTCAAACATTTCATCTAATAATATGCTCACAGTGTTAAGAAGTAACTTTGGACCATTCCTCTCTGGTTCCTCTCTGCAAATGTGTTTCATTTTATCAATATTTCCGGGATATTTCTAGGATACCTTATGGGCACAGCTGTCTTCAGGTCATGCCACAGAATTTTAATAGGGTTAAGGTCAGGAGTCTTCCTTGGTCATTTCAAAACACACCTTTTTCCTTTTCAAACCATTGTTTCATGTATTTATTGTGTGCTTTAGGTAATTTTCTTGTTGCATCACTCTATGTTTCTTCAGCTTCAGGTCATGGATTACTGCCCTTATATTCTCTTGTAAAATGTTTTCATACTCCTTAGAATTCATTGTTCTATCAATGATCGCAAGGTGTCCAGGCCCTGAGTCCGTAAAGCAGCCCCAAACCATGATGCTCCTTCCATTATGCTTCACAGTTGGGATGAGGTTTTTGCGTTGGGTTCAAGTGTTTATTTCCCTCCAAATGTAGCCTTGTTAATTTGGCAGTAACTTCTTCATTCATAAGACCATACTTGGATTAAAAAGAACACTGGATGACAACAGCAAAACAGCATCTGAACCGTGAAGCGTGGTGGAGGGAGCGTCATAGTTTAGGGCTGTTTTGCTGCCTCGGAGCCTGTATGCTTTAGGCCCCCTGCACACGATCAGGATTGTGTGCGGATTTTCCGCGCGGATTTGCGTGCGGAAAATCCGCACCGTAGGTCATGTACATTGTATTCTATGAGAATTTGAAATTCTCAATGCACACGATGCGGATTTTTTCCGCGCGGATTTTGACCTGCGGTGCGGATTTTAAAATCCGCGACATGTCAATTAATTTTTTTTTTCCTGACCGGATTTTCTTAATTCACTTAGTGAAATCCGCATGCAGAAAATCCGCACCGAATCCGCACCAAATCCGCACGCAAATCCGCATGCAAATCCGCACCAATTAATGCGGATTGACCGCACGGATTTGCCTGTGAACACCTGCGGATTTCAGTGCGGATTCTCCGCACATGAATCCTGAACGTGTGCATGTAGCCTTACAAGGAAATAATACTGCTCATACTGCAAGTATGGCAAGAAATAAACAATTTATTTAAAAAGCACAGCAATCAACCACTTTCTATAAAGGTAATTAGTATCCTAGGCTACGTTCACCTTTAACCAGAGAACAGCCTGCTGGATTGCCAGATACTGCCATTCACTGCTAGACCTCATGAGCTATAATGGATTTCAGCTGCCTTCCGGCATGAGTGCTGGATTTCATCTCGACCAAAAATTTGAATGCAACAGTTTTTGTGTGGCTAAAATCCGGTGCTCAAATTGAAAAGCAGCCATATCCCCAACGCATCCCATTATAGTCTATTGGGTCCACCGGTGAATAGCAGTATCCGGCAATGCCGGATCTGGCAAACTCCAGCAGGCTGTTTTCTTCTTGAACAGTTTTCCAGATTAGAGTAACAGTGATGCAAATGTAGCTTAACAAAAATAACTAGATATCAAATGCGGAGTATTTTTGAGCACTCAAGCTTCTTTTGGTAAATGCTATAAATGTTACTCCATTGCTTAAATGTTTTTTTTTTTTTTTTTAACCTATAACTACATATTCTGACACCTAATGAATTAAGTTAACAGTAGCAATAAACTTTTAGTTGACTTTTTCTATGATTTTCTTTAATTTTTGTAACCCTTCTGCCCAACTACAGTTTTGAAAGTGGCTGTCTGGAAGGTCTTGCTTCTTGCTTACTGCCAAGACAGAAGAGTTTCCTTCTCACCTTCTTCACAGATGGGAATTTGTTGAACTGAACCTCACTTAGCGATTTATTTCCAGCACACCTTCATTGTACTAGCTGTGGGTGACGGTGTGTTAGAGAAATCCACCTTCAGCAATTTAAGTAGTTAAAGCACAATGGAGTGATTTATTATTTATTCCACTGAAGACCCAATAGACATTTCTTTTCAGCTGTGCTGCTTGTGGCTTTGCACTTACATAGAGATGATCAAATATTTGTGTTATGTACATTTTTGCATGATTGTAGAATTTTGTTATATATTTTTCTGCTAGTTTTGGACTGGTTACTCCTGTGAAGCAGTGGATTGTAGCTGCAATGCACTGTGGGACCTTATTACCCAGAGCCTTAGAGCTACCTTGAGGTCAAACTTATGCTCCCCAATTCAAATTCTGTAACGGGCCCAACCCTGCCATATACCATTTATAACACTGGTGTATTCTTATGTGACAGAGGGGTCAGTGGAACCCATTAGGAACTAGTTAACAAAAGGTAAAAGGGAGAGAACCACTAACAAATTAAATTTTTTGACAAAAATTGGGGTGTCATACACTTACTCCTTTTGCACTTCATTTCAGTATGCCACATTGTTTTAACTCAGGCATCCTCAAACTGCGGCCCTCCAGCTGTTGTAAAACTACAACTCCCACAATGCCCTACTGTAGGCTGATACCTGTAGGTTGTTTGGGCATGCTGGGATTTGTAGTTTTGCAACAGCTGGAGGGCCGCAGTTTGAGGATGCCTGCTTTAACTGAATGTTGCATATATTAGTTACGTAGTTTACTGGCAAAGTTAATTTATTTATTGCATGATATTTTACATGCCTATTTGGCTAAATTTGAGATTTAAAGGTGTAGCCTACAAATTTCCCTCAGGATAGATCACCAGTATCAGATATGCAGGGTTACAACACCCAGGACCCCTGCCGATCAGCTGTTAGAAGAGAACTTTAGCGATGCAGCCTCTTCCTAGGCCAGTGACACTGTACATCGGTCACATGGCCTAATTGCAGCTCAGCCCCATTCGAGTCAATGGGGTTGAGTTGTAATACCAAGTACCGCCACGATACCATGTACGTCTCTGTCCTTGGAAAGCTGCCAGGAGTGCCTCCCTGTAATAGCTGATCAGCAGGAATTCTGGGACTTCTACCCCTGGTGATGTGGTAATGATGGCATATCCTAAGGATAGGTCATCATTATTTTTTTATCTTTTCCAGGATAACTCCTTAAAAAAAAATTCCCTACTCTGACCTTGCAGGACCTTTGAAGAGAACTACAGTATACTTACCTGCTTGCAGCTGCTTGAATCCAGCTCTATGGGTCCTAATCAGGACCAGGACTACAGTTAGGTGAGGGTAGACACCCACCTAGGGCCTCACCTTCCTACCGGCAGGGGGGTCGCATTTTGTCTGACAAAAATAAAACCTTTCTAATCGTTAATAATGAACACTTCTATTGTGAAGGGGGCACATGGATATTGGCGTCTGATCTGAGGGAGGGACAGTGGCACATAAATTTTGGGGTCTGATGTGAGGGCTGCAGAGATCTGAGGTAAGAGAGTTTAGGGGGCCACATGAATTTTGGAGTATGATCTGAAGTATGTAAGTATTTGAAGGAGGGAGGGTGGCACATACATTTTGGGTTCTGATCTGAGGAAAGAGGGTTTATGGGCCACATGAAATTTGGGGTCTGATCAAAGGTCTGCAGGGACATGATGATTTAAGGAGCCACATGAATTTAGTGTCTGATCTGAGATCCCCTTTAAGCGATGGTGGGGTGTCGATTATAGGAAGCCACATTAATTTGGGGACTCAACTGAGGTCTGCATTCAAGGGAAAGAGGTTGTAGAGGGCCCCATGATCCTGGGGTCTGTATAAATTGTGGGTCTTATCTGGGGTTTGAATGAATGTGGGGCTAATCTGGGGTTTGCATTAATTTTGGGGACTGGTCAGGGGTGTGATGCCTAGAGTTTGCTTTTGGCCCCATCATTTTCTAGTTCTGTAGCCATGTCCTTTGGCTCTTTTATTTCGGGGGGCATAAGGCAGCACTGTTGGTACAGTAAAGTGGGCACACAGGGCAGCAGCGGGCACAGTATTGACGGAAGCTACAGAATTGGCATGTTAAAGGGGCAGCTGGGTGGGGGGGGTTGCTTTAGAGCCGTGATAGCTAACCTCCGGCACTCCAACTGTGGTAAAATTACAACTCCCAAGATGCACACTTGCTTGTGTTGTTATCAGAACTCCAGAGAAATGAATGGAGCATGCTGGGAGTCATAGTTTCACCACAGCTGCAAAACAAAAGAGGGGGGGGGGGGGTCAACACATCCCAATGCGCAGGTGCATGTTGCTATGGCTGAAAATACATATCAAACACATAGTGCAACAGCACTCTACAAACCAAATAAAGTTCAAAGGTATATTGTATTGTCAATGCTATGCTAATAAATTAGAGATGCTTAGCAAATACATTTTGTACAAAATTATTTTAGCCCGTCTGCCGCACGCCAAGGCGATCTTTATAAGACGGGTCCTAACGCTAAACCTCACCTGTTGGGTGCCATAACAGCGACCATAAATTTCTGGAAGTGTAAGTCCCACATGCTTGCTCCCACATGCTTGCTGGGCCCCTTTTGGTTTATATCTCTATGGTGCCAAAATGGCCTCCAATGAATCCAGGGACTACAAATACCAGCATGAATACTGAGCAAACTATGTACTCATGCTAATTAAAATCAGCCCATGACGCAACACAGGCCACAGGAGTGCACGACCAAATAGGAGTCAGCCACTAATCCGATACAAACTACAAAACAGCTGGAGTGCCGGAGGTTAGCCATCACTATAGAGAGCGGGGATGGACGGAAGAAACATTGAGTGAAGGCAGAAGTGTAACCTTTTCTCCTGGGCCCTCATGTAAAATCTATAAAAGCCTCATCTACAGTGTGCCATTTATTAATACTGGTGTCTTCTTATATATATGAGGGGGTATTTTTGCACCCCTGGCCAAAGGTGTCTGCACATAATGGTCTGGACCAAATGGAGAAGAAAGAGAAAGTGAGCAACTGAAATCTGTGGAGACATCACCTGTAAATCACTGGAATTACTTTTGGTATAACTGCGACTGCTTCTTATAATATGTGTTTAATTCTCTTTATTAGAAAGTTGGGTTAATGGGAATTGATTGGGAAGGGGTGGGTGGATGCAATTAGCCTGCTCTGGCTAAGGCGCATAAAAACCTTGTCCCTCTCCCGGTCCCAGGCTATCATCACTGCACTTCTAGTTCCCACATGTACACTTTCTGCATGGATAAGCTCACGTGTTAAGCGTCAGCCAATGACTGACCTTAGAGGTGACATCAGTCTTGGGTCATGTGCCTCTAAGGGACATGTCAGTATTGAAGCCAATCATTGGTGCCAGTTGTGCAGATGACCATATCTGTTGGAATGTTTACATACGGAGATTGGAAGTACTATAAAGGCAGCCTGGGACCCACGGAGCCGAAACTAAGCGGCTGGTAGCATTTAAATATATTTCATAGGTCCCACAGGATGGGGGGGGAGGATTTTAAAAAAAGTCAATTGTGGACAACTCTGCAAGTTTTTGTCTTATATTTTAAGGGATTTGGACAGGGTAGGACAATTGACTTGTGATGAGTCCATGACATATGCGTAACATTTTCTTTTTATTGAAAATTTTATATTAGGCATAATAATTTCTTATGTCCATATGTTTCTAATTTCCAAGGTATATAAACAGTGGTCAGTGTTATAATACGAACAAATCAGTACAAACCACTTGTAACATATTATGTACATATCCTTCAACTAGCATGAGTAGATAGCAACTTGACTTAAGGATCTCTTTATTTCTGAGTCAGTAAAGGACGTAAGTCTTTATTAGTGACCTCAGTATTCAGGAGTATGTACTCTAAAATAAAAATAGATTTATAACTTCTGAACTCGTCTTATTTCCAGGTTATAGGAGATCAAGGGCCTTATTAACACAAATTATAATATGGCGAATAAACCAAAGGACAAAAGGCACAGAAATCCCTATATGTTATGTGTGAGATATCACATCTTATAAGTGTAGGAAATATATAAATGTTATATGCCATTTCAGTTTGTCTAACCAAAACAACAGGGGGGAAGGTAAGAGTAAACTAAGGGCAAGGGGGGGTATCAGGGCTCAATATAAAAGCTTGACATAACTGTATTTATGTTCCAAGTCCAAAGGATTTATAGAAACTTTACGATGAAATCGCTTTTGACAAACGAATTCCATCTGTCCCAAGTCGTGTGATAGTGATGTAGCCTGTCCTCTCTTAGAAGTCTCGATTTCTCCAGATTGTGGAGTAGGTGCATTTCCCTCAGCCAATCTTGAATTGAGGGGGGTGACTTCTCCTTCCATAATCTAGGGATTATGAGTTTGGCAGCATTAAGTATGTGAAGCGTGAGGGGATGTTTAATGTCGGAGGAGCGATGATCAAAAATGCTAAAGAAGAGCAATTTAGGTGGTATTTCAGTATGTGTATCAAAGATGTGACCTAAAATATCTGTAACATTTTTCCAGAACAGTTTCATACATTTACATGTCAACCAAATATGTGAAAGTGTACCCCGTTCTTCTTCACATCTCCAGCACAAGGGGGACACACTTGTGAACATTCTCTGCAGTAAAACCGGGGTCCTATACCATCTTGATACTAGTTTGAAATGCATCTCTTGGATTTTAGGCGATGCAGATTTTGATCTAGCATTCAAAACTATATCTCTAGTTTCCACTTCGTTAAAGGTGATCCCTAACTCAGAAGACCATTTGGAGAGGTAGGAGGGGGGGAGGTCAGAGTGATTTATTACACTATATATGGTTGAGATCGGTCTCTTGACTGGAGAGCCGGAATTGATATGTTTTTGGACGGATGTCATAGGTAAGGAGAGAGAGTTATAGGCCTCGGAACTTAACATGCATCTTTTAAAATGCATATACTCTTTATCTGTGAAACCGAGGTCCGGAAAAAATATGTTAAGGTCATCTTTTGAAATAAATGTGGGTCCACTAAAAAGGTTCATAATAGGTGAATTATATAGTTCTGAGATGCCTGAAACTTTTTCTTTAACTATTCTCAGTCTAGCTGGGATCAATGAGCCTATTGGAGTAATCGCACAGTACGTAGGTGAAAAGCAGATCCGTTTATTTAACCCGTGCCAAATTTTCAAGGACGTCATAGTTATAGGATCTGTGATTTTGGGTTGAAGAGGCCTGACGGATTCTTTGGTCTTCCACAAAAGTAAATGTGGGTTGGGGGGAAGAATTTCTTTCTCTAAATTAATCCATAATTTCCTATCTGGCCTGACTGTCCATTCTAATAATTTCGTAATATGAACCGACATATGGTATTTGTGAAAATCTGGGACTGCTAAGCCTCCTCTAGTTTTGGGCCTAATTATTGTGTCATAGGATAGTCTACTGTGTTTTGATCTCCATATAAAGCCCATAATTTTCTTCTTAAGGGTGGTGTAGAATTGTTTAGGGACGTCAATTGGTAATGCTTGGAGGGTGTATAATATTTTTGGTAGGGAAATCATTTTGATTGCGCTAATTCTCCCAAACCAAGATATAAAAAGATTCTCCCATTCCTTGAAGTCTGTATCTAGTTTCGTTAGAAGGGGGAGGAAGTTCAATTGGTACAATTCAGAAATACGTCTGCTGATGTTAATTCCTAGGTACTTGAAGGAGATAGGAGCCGGTTTTAGAGGGGAGTTCGAGATCACTTCTTGCCAATCTTTTTGGGGGACGGATACATTGTAGATTTCAGATTTTTGCCAATTTATTTTGAAGTTGGATAAAATACTGAAATCTTCCAATTCCTGTATTAATGCAGGCACTCCAATTCTCGGGTTGGTAACCATAAAGAGGGTATCATCCGCGTAAGCGGCTATTTTCTGTTGCACCCTTGATGCATCAATACCTTGTATTAAAGGGTTATTCCTAATTTTAGTTAATAGAGGCTCTAAGGCCAAAACAAAAAGGATGGGGGAGAGGGGACAGCCTTGTCTCGTACCATTGGAGATTAGAAATGTGTCTGAGACTGAGTCGTTAACTCTTACCGCAGCTGATGGGATAGTGTACATAGCAAATATTTTTGTTATAAACGATTGTGGGAAACCAAAAGAATTCAGCACCTCCTCCAGGTAGCTCCAGCTTATCCTGTCAAACGCTTTTTCGGCGTCTGTTGTAACGAATGACAAAGGGAAATGGTTTACTTGTGCAAGATGTATAGCATGGAGAACTCTGTAAATGTTGTCCTTGGATTCTCTGCCTTCTGTGAATCCAACCTGATCCGGGTGTATTATACCAGGGAGGATGTGCTGAAGTCTCATGGCGATCAGTTTAGCATAGATCTTTATGTCCACATTTAGTAGTGATATGGGCCTATAGTTAGAGCAGATGGAGTTGTCTTTACCTTCTTTTGGTATCACTGTAATGTGTGCTAAGAGGGACTCTGCACGGAATGTGTCTCCACTCGCTATACCATTAAAGTAGGTCTTTAAATGTGGCAAGAGGTTTTTCAAGAATTTTTTATAATATGTGGCCGTTAATCCGTCTGGGCCTGGGCTTTTTCCATTTGGTAGGGAATGTATCACCGATCCTATTTCTTCCACTGAAAAAGGATTAGTAAGTTTCGTTTGTTGGGACGCAGACAATTTGGGGAGAGGAAGTGAGTTTAAGAATTCTCTTATTTTGGGCTTTATATCCATCAGGGAAGGTGAGCTATTTTCTAGGTTGTATAATTTCTCGTAATATTGCCTGAATACTTTCGTAATATCTGAAGTTGAGAATTTCAAAGAATTTTTCTGGTCCCTAATTTTAGTAATGTATGATTTACTTTTCTGTTGCCTGAGAAGTCTAGCTAGCCTCTTGCCGCATCTATTGTCTTGTAAGTATTTATTAAATCTCGCTAGATATAGGTACTTTTGGTTTTTCTGATCCAGCAGATCAAGTAATTGAGATCTCAAGGAGGTAAGATCCTTCATTAATTTTTTCTCCAATGAGAGTTTATGGGCCGCTTCCAGCATGTGGATTTGGGACAGTAGATCCGAAATTTGCTTTTCACTTTCTTTTTTTTTGTGGGCTCCCAATCTAATCAGTCTGCCTCTAATAACAGCTTTGTGTGTTTCCCATATCAAAGAATTACAATTACCTGCTTGAATGTTCTCAGAAAAAAACAAATCGATATCCGCTGCAAGTGCTGTGACGTCTTCCGGACGTTTCAGTAAACTTTCGTTTAGTGACCATTTACATAGTCTAGCTGTGTCATTTCCAAGGGAAAGATGCAGCAGTAAAGGAGCATGGTCAGAGAGATGGAGAGATTTATAGTCTGCTTTTTTCAGTAATTGGATGTCTTTATGGTGTATGAAAAAATAGTCTAGTCTGGAATATGTTGCATGAGCAGAAGAATAGAAAGAGTAATCTCTGCCGGTGGGATTTAAGACTCTCCATGCATCCATTAAGTTATTTTGGCGCAGAATTTTTTTTAAAGTTTTAAGGTTGCCGTAAGCTAGGTTCGCCCTACCCTTTGTAGTGTCCACAGTTGGCTCTAAAGGGGTATTCAGGTCCCCACCCAGAATCAACATGCCTTCCATAAATCTCTCTAATCTGTTGATAACTGTTTCCATAAACCTGTGTTGTAGAACATTGGGGGCATAAAAATTAGCAAACGTATACATTCTGCCGCGTATAGTTCCCTTAACAAATAAGTATCTGCCTTCGGGGTCGGATAACGTATTTGCATGCTGAAATCCGATGGATCTACTAAAAACTATGGAGACTCCTTTATTTTTCCGGGTTGGGGTGGTGGAGTTATACCATTGATTGTAATGATAGGTTTTAGAGAAGGGTGTGAATGTTTTTTTGAAATGTGTCTCTTGGAAGAATGCTACGCTCACTTTCTCTTTTTTTAGGTACATCAAGATTTTGGATCGTTTCTTGGGAATATTCAGGCCATTCACATTGTACGATGCGCAAATTAATTCAGCCATGGCCTTGGCATTTTGGAGTATATTTATGACTCATGTTGATATTGAGGCCCTGATATTGAAGTAGAGGGTGGGTTGGGGGAACCGTAGAACATAAAACATCAAAGTAACAGCAGTAGTACATATTCAAACGCGAATATGTGTACTAAGAAAAGCAACTAATCCTGTCTGTTATGGCACCCACGTCAGTATGGTGCCCAGGGTCCTAACAGTTAGGATTGACTTCCTCCGTAGATGGTAATGCGGGTGGAAGTGTGGGGGGGGGGAGTTAGCGCAGTAGGCGACTCCTCAGATGAGGTCCATCCGGGCCCCAGCAGAAGGGTGCCTAGTTTGAGAGCAGCACAAATAAAATCGTACCGCTCCTCAGTCTAGGTGAAATAAAAGAAAACATTTAGTGAAACATAGCAAACAACCTAAAAAGGAGAAGGTTGTTAACAAGCAGTATAATAATAATACAGTTTCAGCAACTTCGACATTGTGCATACTACTTATGTGTAAAACATTAGTGTAACTATGCATGTTTGACTGATCTAAGTTGAAGTGCGGTGTGAACATATATTACCACAGATGGTCGACACTTATTCAGTCCACAGCTGGTGTACGCGACATCTTCAGAGGGGCTTTCGGCACAGGCAACCCAACCAGGGACTTTGCTTTCTTCGTCTTCGGCGTTGTTACTAATGTCCACTGTGGTATCTCTGGCACAGGCGGTTCAGTGTCCTGCGTGTCGCCTATAATCCAGTCTTTAATGGACAGTTCCTGGAGATTAAGTCTTTGGGTGACAGCAGGAATATCTTTGGGTTCTCTGATGACCAGGGGTTTCCCATTATGGGTGATTAGGAGCCCAAACGGGAAAAGCCATTTGTATTTCAGTCCTCTTTCCCGAAGTATCGTAGTAAGGGGTTGAAGATTACGCCTTAATTCCAGTGTTTGCCTAGAGATGTCCTGGAAGACGTGAATCTCTAAGTCTTCATATTCAATATTTCTTGTTCTGGCTTTCTGTAAGATCTCTTCTTTTATCTTGAAATCTAGAAGACAACATAATATGTCCCTTGGAGTATCGTTGTCAGAGTTTCTTGGCCTGTACACTCTGTGGATTCTCTGAAAGCCTAAATCAAAGGAGCTGTCTTTCCCCAGTAGTTCGCAGAAGATTTGAGAGACGACAGTAGACAGTTCGGCGTCAGGAACCTTTTCGGTTAAACCTTTAATTCTCAAGTTGTTCCTTCTAGACCTGTTTTCAAGGTCGTCTAGATGTAGTCTGAGTGAATATGACTCCTTCTTCTGTTCTTTTAGTTGTTTAGACAAAAAGCTGGCATGAGAAGAGAGAGCCGAAGTGGATTCCTCAACTTGTGACATTCTGGAAGACATTTGTCTCATGTCTGATCGTAGTTCTGAAATTTCTTCTTTAATAGATGATGTGAATTCTTTCAGCATCTCTTTGATGCATTCTGTTGATGGGAGTGACTTAATAAGGGATTGAATATTCTCCGTTTCAGAGTGCACATCCTCATCTCCCTCACTATCAGTCCATTCTGCAGCGTTGGAAGCTATGCTCCTTCTTTCTTTCTGTTTTGTCACTTTGTCTTGCTCTACTTGATAAGAACGAGCAGGTTTCTGTGAGTCAGACATTTTTTTTGGCGTTTTAGGTGTTTTTGACGTTTTTTCAAGTTGATGCCCTTTGACCATTTTGTTTAATATACTTCGGCCGTCTTTGGGTAGGCTATTATATAGTTGAGAAAAGCACGTTGTAGCATGCGCATGCTAAATGTTTCACTTAAGTTGCATAACTGAGGAGCGGTGCAAAAAGGTGAGCCTCACATAATGATTAAAAGCTCATATCATAACGGGCTCACTGTGAGGGACATCAAATTCAGGTGAGAAGATCTGCTGTAACACAGTTTGCAGTACTGGTCAGTCTCTCTTTAGATGGCTGCAGTGTTCAGCATTACAATCAGTCTTGCAATGCTGCTGGCAATATTAATATTCTGAGTATGACTTGAAATTAACAGCTTCAGCAGCTTTCCCTGGCTGCAGCTAGGCACAGTATCTGATGCCAGAATCGTCAGCAGTTCAAAATTCCCGCCTCTCTCAGGGCCGGCGGAGTGATACTTTCAGTGATGCGGTCAGAATCCCTGCACCGCAGTAATGGCTGTCACTAATAACGGGGAGGCCGGTACTGTATGCCACAGGTACTTAGCGGGGATCGCTCAGGGCACTCACCGCTCGCACTCTCTCTCCAGGAGGGGTGTCCTGGGTGGTCTTTGCGGGTCCTCCGTTCACCGGCCAGCCGCGGCAAACGGCCGGAACTTCTTTCGCCGGCACCCGGTTTCGTCTCACCGGCCTCCAGCGGCGCAGTCCTCTGTCAGCTTCCCGCTTGTCCGGTGGTGTCCGGATCTTACAGCCCACAGAATAAAGCAGGCTACACGTCCGCTAAGGTCCTCTATTGAGTCGGGCGGCAGGTGGCATATAAGCCGCGGGGTACGGCTACAGAGGCCTGGATGAGCACACTAATTGAGTCCGGTGCTCACCTGGTTCTTGTAGGCCGCAAATCTTCACCCTCACAAATATGGGCAAATAATGTATTTTCCTGATCCAGGCGATGATCTGGGATGGAATCCGGTATCACAGTCGAATATAAGCCCAGATTTGCTGAATTATCACGGTTTTTATCCACTTTAACTGCAGAGCTCCTGCAAGCAGCTTCTGCTCAGCTCTGCAGCAAGCTCCGCCCCCCATGAGTCCATGACATATGGCTTCTTCTTGCGCAGGCAGTGTTTCACTAGCAAATTCCAACCAGTCTGTGGCATTGTGCTGAGAGATGTAGCCTGGCAGCAGTCAAACTATGGTATTCCTATCTCAGCTGATTTTAGAAAAGAATGACCCTTTTAGCCGATAATGTTTTGAAAATGAACATAAATCCATAGCCAAGGGCTATGCCAATTCTGTTTTAGGCCTAATAATGTATTCTCTTTCTTTTTTTTTTTTTTTTTTTTTTAATAACCTTTATTATATTATTTTAAAATAAACACAAGACAAGATAATATATCTTTATATCTCTCTGTGTTATCTTTTTTCAAAAGTCTTTGGTAATAATTTGGTAACAACATTATAATAGTTTGGTAACAATTTGGTAACAACATTAGTGTGCTTTTTCCAAATCTTCTTTATGTAATGATGGTATTATTATTTAGGTATAGCTATTGTCAGAAATATTGGGCAGAAAGGAATCAATGTTGTAAAGACCTATACATATTGCTTTACAGATTGGTATATGGGCATTATGGTTGCCATTTTGTCTGCTTGATAGAAGGTCAATGCGAGTTTATTATTTTTGGACAAAGACTTACAGAGAAGAGTCAAGAATCTTAACATAAACATTCTCATGTCATAAATTGTGGGAGGTCTCAGACAGGTACCATAAAGATCCTTCAGGCCTCTACAAAAGGCAATGGACAAAAGACAAAGTGTTCTAAATATTTTTATCCTCAATGAATAGAAAAAGGGTTTATTTAAGGGTTGCCTGATGTGACTTTAATATTCATTGTAGTGATCATAATGGCAATAATGTAATTGTATTATGATATTACAGTATATGCAACATTTATATGCTTATTCTATTGACTAATTGGAAGAAAAATATAAACCTGCAATTTAATCATATCCTAATCATATTCATTATATATTGTTTGAGTGTACCCATTGAAACGTATTAGTATGTCTTATTAACATTATTATTTTTTTATATTTTGAAATATATAGAATTAGGTAGGATATACTAATGTATTTTTTTTATGTGTGAAAGGCTAATGTTTGGAACTAGGGATGAGCGAACCCGAACTGTATAGTTCGGGTTCGTACCGAATTTTGGGGTGTCCGTGACACGGACCCGAACCTGGACATTTTCGTAAAAGTCCGAGTTCGGGTTCGGTGTTCGTCGCTTTCTTGGCGCTTTTTGAAAGGCTGCAAAGCAGCCAATCAACAAGCGTCATACTACTTGCCCCAAGAGGCCGTCACAGCCATGCCTACTATTGGCATGGCTGTGATTGGCCAGAGCACCATGTGACACAGCCTCTATTTAAGCTGGAGTCACGTAGCGCTGCACGTCACTCTGCTCTGATCAGCATAGGGAGAGGTTGCAGCCGCGACGTTAGGGCGAGATTAGGCAGTGATTAACTCCTCCAAAAGACTTCATTCAGAGATCGATCTGCAGCTGTGGATGATTGAACTGCTACTATTGAATTGCTCACTGGTTTTAGGCTGCCCAGAGCGTTTTTCAGTCACTTTTTTCTGGGGTGATCGGCGGCCATTTTGTGTCTTGTGGTGCGCCAGCACAAGCTGCCACCAAGTGCATTTTACCCTCAATGGTGTGGTTGTTTTGTGGCTAAATCCTACATCAGGGTCAAACTGTCACACCAAGTGCATTTAACCAGCAATAGTCTGTTTATTTTTTGGCCATATACTACATCAGGGGCAAGCTGAGCCTGTCACCAAGTGCATTTAACCCTCAATGGTGTGGTTGTTTTTTGGCTAAATCCTACATCAGGGTCAAACTGTCACACCAAGTGCATTTAACCATCAATAGTCTGGTTATTTTTTGGCCATATACTACATCAGGGGCAAGCTGTCACCAAGTGCATTTAACCCTCAATGGTGTGGTTGTTTTTTGGCTAAATCCTACATCAGGGTCAAGCTGTCACACCAAGTGCATTTAACCATCAATAGTCTGGTTATTTTTTGGCCATATACTACATCAGGGGCAAGCTGAGCCTGTCACCAAGTGCATTTAACCCTCAATAGTGTGGTTGGTCAAGCTGTCACACCAAGTGCATTTAACCATCAATAGTGTGGTTATTTTTTGGCCATATCCCAGTCTAATTCTGTCAGTAAACGTATACCTGTCACCCAGCGCCTAAATACTAGGCCTCAAATTTATATCCAGCTAAATCTGTCGTTACTGCTGTGGCTGGTCAAGTTATTTAGTGTCCGTCAATACACATTTTTTGTTCTGGGTTGAAATACAATTCCCAATTTAGCAATTTCCTAATTTAGTGGTTTCTGCTGTATCAGAGCTATTTTAAATCTATCCCTAAAAGGGTATATCAGATTCAAGGTGCACATAGGGTCATTCTGAATAACTTCCCACACACGCTACTGTGCATATCCCAGTCTAATTCTGTCAGTAAACCTATATCTGTTACCCAGCGCCTAAATACTAGGCCTCAAATTTATATCCAGCTAAATCTGTCGTTACTGCTGTGGCTGGTCAAGTTATTTAGTGTCCGTCAATACACATTTTTTGTTCTGGGTTGAAATACAATTCCCAATTTAGCAATTTCCTAATTTAGTGGTTTCTGCTGTATCAGAGCTATTTTAAATCTATCCCTAAAAGGGTATATCAGATTCAAGGTGCACATAGGGTCATTCTGAATAACTTCACACACACGCTACTGTGCATTTCCAAGTCTAATTCTGTCAGTAAACCTATACCTGTCACCCAGCGCCTAAATACTAGGCCTCAAATTTATATCCAGCTAAATCTGTCGTTACTGCTGTGGCTGGTCAAGTTATTTAGTGTCCGTCAAAGCACAGTTTTTGTTCTGGGTTGAAATACAATTCCCAATTTAGCAATTTCCTAATTTAGTGGTTTCTGCTGTATCAGGCCTACTTTAAATTTATCCCTAAAAGGGTATATTAGATTCAAGGTGCACATAGGGTCATTCTGAATAACTTCACACACACGCTACTGTGCATTTCCAAGTCTAATTCTGTCAGTAAACCTATACCTGTCACCCAGCGCTTAAATACTAGGCCTCAAATTTATATCCAGCTAAATCTGTCGTTACTGCTGTGGCTGGTCAAGTTATTTAGTGTCCGTCAAAGCACAGTTTTTGTTCTGGGTTGAAATACAATTCCCAATTTAGCAATTTCCTAATTTAGCGGTTTCTGCTGTATCAGGCCTACTTTAAATTTATCCCTAAAAGGGTATATTAGATTCAAGGTGCAGATAGGGTCATTCTGAATAACTTCACACACACGATACTGTGCATATCCCAGTCTAATTCTGTCAGTAAACCTATACCTGTCACCCAGCGCCTAAATACTAGGCCTCAAATTTATATCCAGCTAAATCTGTCGTTACTGCTGTGGCTGGTCAAGTTATTTAGTGTCCGTCAAAGCACATTTTTTGTTCTGGGTTGAAATACAATTCCCAATTTAGCAATTTCTTAATTTAGTGGTTTCTGCTGTATCAGAGCTATTTTAAATCTATCCCTAAAAGGGTATATCAGATTTAAGGTGCACATAGGGTCATTCTGAATAACTTCACACACACGCTACTGTGCATTTCCAAGTCTAATTCTGTCAGTAAACCTATACCTGTCACCCAGCGCCTAAATACTAGGCCTCAAATTTATATCCAGCTAAATCTGTCGTTACTGCTGTGGCTGGTCAAGTTATTTAGTGTCCGTCAAAGCATAGTTTCTGTTCTGGGTTGAAATACAATTCCCAATTTAGCAATTTCCTAATTTAGTGGTTTCTGCTGTATCAGGCCTACTTTAAATCTATCCCTAAAAGGGTATATTAGATTCAAGGTGCAGATAGGGTCATTCTGAATAACTTCACACACACGCTACTGTGCATATCCCAGTCTAATTCTGTCAGTAAACCTATACCTGTCACCCAGCGCCTAAATACTAGGCCTCAAATTTATATCCAGCTAAATCTGTCGTTACTGCTGTGGCTGGTCAAGTTATTTAGTGTCCGTCAAAGCACATTTTTTGTTCTGGGTTGAAATACAATTCCCAATTTAGCAATTTCCTAATTTAGTGGTTTCTGCTGTATCAGAGCTATTTTAAATCTATCCCTAAAAGGATATATCAGATTCAAGGTGCACATAGGGTCATTCTGAATAACTTCACACACACGCTACTGTGCATTTCCAAGTCTAATTCTGTCAGTAAACCTATACCTGTCACCCAGCGCCTAAATACTAGGCCTCAAATTTATATCCAGCTAAATCTGTCGTTACTGCTGTGGCTGGTCAAGTTATTTAGTGTCCGTCAAAGCACAGTTTTTGTTCTGGGTTGAAATACAATTCCCAATTTAGCAATTTCCTAATTTAGTGGTTTCTGCTGTATCAGGCCTACTTTAAATTTATCCCTAAAAGGGTATATTAGATTCAAGGTGCAGATAGGGTCATTCTGAATAACTTCACACACACGCTACTGTGCATATCCCAGTCTAATTCTGTCAGTAAACCTATACCTGTCACCCAGCGCCTAAATACTAGGCCTCAAATTTATATCCAGCTAAATCTGTCGTTACTGCTGTGGCTGGTCAAGTTATTTAGTGTCCGTCAAAGCACATTTTTTGTTCTGGGTTGAAATACAATTCCCAATTTAGCAATTTCTTAATTTAGTGGTTTCTGCTGTATCAGAGCTATTTTAAATCTATCCCTAAAAGGGTATATCAGATTCAAGGTGCACATAGGGTCATTCTGAATAACTTCACACACACGCTACTGTGCATTTCCAAGTCTAATTCTGTCAGTAAACCTATACCTGTCACCCAGCGCTTAAATACTAGGCCTCAAATTTATATCCAGCTAAATCTGTCGTTACTGCTGTGGCTGGTCAAGTTATTTAGTGTCCGTCAAAGCACATTTTTTGTTCTGGGTTGAAATACAATTCCCAATTTAGCAATTTCTTAATTTTGTGGTTTCTGCTGTATCAGAGCTATTTTAAATCTATCCCTAAAAGGGTATATCAGATTCAAGGTGCACATAGGGTCATTCTGAATTACTTCACACACGCTACTGTGCATTTCCAAGTCTAATTCTGTCAGTAAACCTATACAAGTCACCCAGCGCCTAAATACTAGGCCTCAAATTTATATCCAGCTAAATCTGTCGTTACTGCTGTGGCTGGTCAAGTTATTTAGTGTCCGTCAAAGCACATTTTTTGTTCTGGGTTGAAATACAATTCCCAATTTAGCAATTTCTTAATTTAGTGGTTTCAGCTGTATTAGAGCTATTTTAAATCTATCCCTAAAAGGGTATATCAGATTCAAGGTGCACATAGGGTCATTCTGAATAACTTCACACACACGCTACTGTGCATTTCCAAGTCTAATTCTGTCAGTAAACCTATACCTGTCACCCAGCGCCTAAATACTAGGCCTCAAATTTATATCCTGCTAAATCTGTCGTTACTGCTGTGGCTGGTCAAGTTATTTAGTGTCCGTCAAAGCACAGTTTTTGTTCTGGGTTGAAATACAATTCCCAATTTAGCAATTTCCTAATTTAGTGGTTTCTGCTGTATCAGAGCTATTTTAAATCTATCCCTAAAAGGGTATATCAGATTCAAGGTGCACATAGGGTCATTCTGAATAACTTCACACACACGCTACTGTGCATTTCCAAGTCTAATTCTGTCAGTAAACCTATACCTGTCACCCAGCGCCTAAATACTAGGCCTCAAATTTATATCCAGCTAAATCTGTCGTTACTGCTGTGGCTGGTCAAGTTATTTAGTGTCCGTCAAAGCACAGTTTTTGTTCTGGGTTGAAATACAATTCCCAATTTAGCAATTTCCTAATTTAGTGGTTTCTGCTGTATCAGGCCTACTTTAAATTTATCCCTAAAAGGGTATATTAGATTCAAGGTGCACATAGGGTCATTCTGAATAACTTCACACACACGCTACTGTGCATTTCCAAGTCTAATTCTGTCAGTAAACCTATACCTGTCACCCAGCGCTTAAATACTAGGCCTCAAATTTATATCCAGCTAAATCTGTCGTTACTGCTGTGGCTGGTCAAGTTATTTAGTGTCCGTCAAAGCACAGTTTTTGTTCTGGGTTGAAATACAATTCCCAATTTAGCAATTTCCTAATTTAGCGGTTTCTGCTGTATCAGGCCTACTTTAAATTTATCCCTAAAAGGGTATATTAGATTCAAGGTGCAGATAGGGTCATTCTGAATAACTTCACACACACGATACTGTGCATATCCCAGTCTAATTCTGTCAGTAAACCTATACCTGTCACCCAGCGCCTAAATACTAGGCCTCAAATTTATATCCAGCTAAATCTGTCGTTACTGCTGTGGCTGGTCAAGTTATTTAGTGTCCGTCAAAGCACATTTTTTGTTCTGGGTTGAAATACAATTCCCAATTTAGCAATTTCTTAATTTAGTGGTTTCTGCTGTATCAGAGCTATTTTAAATCTATCCCTAAAAGGGTATATCAGATTTAAGGTGCACATAGGGTCATTCTGAATAACTTCACACACACGCTACTGTGCATTTCCAAGTCTAATTCTGTCAGTAAACCTATACCTGTCACCCAGCGCCTAAATACTAGGCCTCAAATTTATATCCAGCTAAATCTGTTGTTACTGCTGTGGCTGGTCAAGTTATTTAGTGTCCGTCAAAGCATAGTTTCTGTTCTGGGTTGAAATACAATTCCCAATTTAGCAATTTCCTAATTTAGTGGTTTCTGCTGTATCAGGCCTACTTTAAATCTATCCCTAAAAGGGTATATTAGATTCAAGGTGCAGATAGGGTCATTCTGAATAACTTCACACACACGCTACTGTGCATATCCCAGTCTAATTCTGTCAGTAAACCTATACCTGTCACCCAGCGCCTAAATACTAGGCCTCAAATTTATATCCAGCTAAATCTGTCGTTACTGCTGTGGCTGGTCAAGTTATTTAGTGTCCGTCAAAGCACATTTTTTGTTCTGGGTTGAAATACAATTCCCAATTTAGCAATTTCCTAATTTAGTGGTTTCTGCTGTATCAGAGCTATTTTAAATCTATCCCTAAAAGGATATATCAGATTCAAGGTGCACATAGGGTCATTCTGAATAACTTCACACACACGCTACTGTGCATTTCCAAGTCTAATTCTGTCAGTAAACCTATACCTGTCACCCAGCGCCTAAATACTAGGCCTCAAATTTATATCCAGCTAAATCTGTCGTTACTGCTGTGGCTGGTCAAGTTATTTAGTGTCCGTCAAAGCACAGTTTTTGTTCTGGGTTGAAATACAATTCCCAATTTAGCAATTTCCTAATTTAGTGGTTTCTGCTGTATCAGGCCTACTTTAAATTTATCCCTAAAAGGGTATATTAGATTCAAGGTGCAGATAGGGTCATTCTGAATAACTTCACACACACGCTACTGTGCATATCCCAGTCTAATTCTGTCAGTAAACCTATACCTGTCACCCAGCGCCTAAATACTAGGCCTCAAATTTATATCCAGCTAAATCTGTCGTTACTGCTGTGGCTGGTCAAGTTATTTAGTGTCCGTCAAAGCACATTTTTTGTTCTGGGTTGAAATACAATTCCCAATTTAGCAATTTCTTAATTTAGTGGTTTCTGCTGTATCAGAGCTATTTTAAATCTATCCCTAAAAGGGTATATCAGATTCAAGGTGCACATAGGGTCATTCTGAATAACTTCACACACACGCTACTGTGCATTTCCAAGTCTAATTCTGTCAGTAAACCTATACCTGTCACCCAGCGCTTAAATACTAGGCCTCAAATTTATATCCAGCTAAATCTGTCGTTACTGCTGTGGCTGGTCAAGTTATTTAGTGTCCGTCAAAGCACATTTTTTGTTCTGGGTTGAAATACAATTCCCAATTTAGCAATTTCTTAATTTTGTGGTTTCTGCTGTATCAGAGCTATTTTAAATCTATCCCTAAAAGGGTATATCAGATTCAAGGTGCACATAGGGTCATTCTGAATTACTTCACACACGCTACTGTGCATTTCCAAGTCTAATTCTGTCAGTAAACCTATACCTGTCACCCAGCGCCTAAATACTAGGCCTCAAATTTATATCCAGCTAAATCTGTCGTTACTGCTGTGGCTGGTCAAGTTATTTAGTGTCCGTCAAAGCACATTTTTTGTTCTGGGTTGAAATACAATTCCCAATTTAGCAATTTCTTAATTTAGTGGTTTCAGCTGTATTAGAGCTATTTTAAATCTATCCCTAAAAGGGTATATCAGATTCAAGGTGCACATAGGGTCATTCTGAATAACTTCACACACACGCTACTGTGCATTTCCAAGTCTAATTCTGTCAGTAAACCTATACCTGTCACCCAGCGCCTAAATACTAGGCCTCAAATTTATATCCTGCTAAATCTGTCGTTACTGCTGTGGCTGGTCAAGTTATTTAGTGTCCGTCAAAGCACAGTTTTTGTTCTGGGTTGAAATACAATTCCCAATTGAGCAATTTCCTAATTTAGTGGTTTCTGCTGTATCAGAGCTATTTTAAATCTATCCCTAAAAGGGTATATCAGATTCAAGGTGCACATAGGGTCATTCTGAATAACTTCACACACACGCTACTGTGCATTTCCAAGTCTAATTCTGTCAGTAAACCTATACCTGTCACCCAGCGCCTAAATAATAGGTCTCAAATTTATAGTCAGCTAAATCTGTGGTTACTGCTGTGCCTGTATTAGTGTAATACGGTACCTAAATAGATAGCCAGATAGTGTTAGTTGTCTTTAAAAAAAAGGCCTGAATTTGAATTCAATACATTGGGTCAAATAATATTTTTGTTGTTGTGGTGAACGATAACAATGAGGAAAACATCTAGTAAAGGACGCGGACGCGGACATGGTCGTGGTGGTGTTAGTGGACCCTCTGGTGCTGGGAGAGGACGTGGCCGTTCTGCCACAGCCACACGTCCTAGTGTACCAACTACCTCAGGTCCCAGTAGCCGCCATAATTTACAGCGATATTTGGTGGGGCCCAATGCCCTTCTAAGGATGGTAAGGCCTGAGCAGGTACAGGCATTAGTCAATTGGGTGGCCGACAGTGGATCCAGCATGTTCACATTATCTCCCACCCAGTCTTCTGCAGAAAGCGCACAGATGGCGCCTGAAAACCAAGCCCATCAGTCTGTCACATCACCCCCATGCATACCAGGGAAACTGTCTCAGCCTCAAGTTATGCAGCAGTCTCTTATGCTGTTTGAAGACTCCGCTGGCAGGGTTTCCCAAGGGCATCCACCCAGCCCTTCCCCAGCGGTGGAAGATATAGAATGCACTGACGCACAACCACTTATGTTTCCTGATGATGAGGACATGGGAATACCACCTCAGCACGTCTCTGATGATGACGAAACACAGGTGCCAACTGCTGCGTCTTTCTGCAGTGTGCAGACTGAACAGGAGGTCAGGGATCAAGACTGGGTGGAAGACGATGCAGAGGACGATGAGGTCCTAGACCCCACATGGAATGAAGGTCGTGCCACTGACTTTCACAGTTCCGAGGAAGAGGCAGTGGTGAGACCCAGTCAACAGTGTAGCAAAAGAGGGAGCAGTGGGCAAAAACAGAACACCCGCCGTCAAGAAACTCCGCCTGCTACTGACCGCCGCCATCTGGGACCGAGCACCCCAAAGGCAGCTTCAAGGAGTTCCCTGGCATGGCACTTCTTCAAACAATGTGCTGACGACAAGACCCGAGTGGTTTGCACGCTGTGCCATCAGAGCCTGAATCGAGGCATTAACGTTCAGAACCTTAGCACAACCTGCATGACCAGGCACCTGCATGCAAAGCATGAACTGCAGTGGAGTAAACACCTTAAAAACAAGGAAGTCACTCAGGCTCCCCCTGCTACCTCTTCTGCTGCTGCCGCCTCAGCCTCTTCTGCTGCTGCCGCCTCGGCCTCTTCTGCTGCTGCCGCCTCGGCCTCTTCCTCCGCCTCTGGAGGAACGTTGGCACCTGCCGCCCAGCAAACAGGGGATGTACCACCAACACCACCACCTCCGTCACCAAGCATCTCAACCATGTCACACGGCAGCGTTCAGCTCTCCATCTCACAAACATTTGAGAGAAAGCGTAAATTCCCACCTATCCACCCTCGATCCCTGGCCCTGAATGCCAGCATTTCTAAACTACTGGCCTATGAAATGCTGTCATTTAGGCTGGTGGACACAGACAGCTTCAAACAGCTCATGTCGCTTGCTGTCCCACAGTATGTTGTTCCTAGCCGGCACTACTTCTCCAAGAGAGCCGTGCCTTCCCTGCACAACCAAGTATCCGATAAAATCAAGTGTGCACTGCGCAACGCCATCTGTGGCAAGGTCCACCTAACCACAGATACGTGGACCAGTAAGCACGGCCAGGGACGCTATATCTCCCTAACTGCACACTGGGTAAATGTAGTGGCAGCTGGGCCCCAGGCGGAGAGCTGTTTGGCGCACGTCCTTCCGCCGCCAAGGATCGCAGGGCAACATTCTTTGCCTCCTGTTGCCACCTCCTCCTACTCAGCTTCCTCCTCCTCTTCTTCCACCTGCTCATCCAGTCAGCCACACACCTTCACCACGAACTTCAGCACAGCCCAGGGTAAACGTCAGCAGGCCATTCTGAAACTCATATGTTTGGGGGACAGACCCCACACCGCACAGGAGTTGTGGCGGGGTATTGAACAACAGACCGACGAGTGGTTGCTGCCGGTGAGCCTCAAGCCCGGCCTGGTGGTGTGCGATAATGGTCGAAATCTCGTTGCAGCTCTGGGACTAGCCAGTTTGACGCACATCCCTTGCTTGGCGCATGTGCTGAATTTGGTGGTGCAGAAGTTCATTCACAACTACCCCGACATGTCAGAGCTGCTGCATAAAGTGCGGGCCGTCTGTTCGCGCTTCCGGCGTTCACATCCTGCCGCTGCTCGCCTGTCTGCGCTACAGCGTAACTTCGGCCTTCCCGCTCACCGCCTCATATGCGACGTGCCCACCAGGTGGAACTCCACCTTGCACATGCTGGACAGACTGTGCGAGCAGCAGCAGGCCATAGTGGAGTTTCAGCTGCAGCACGCATGGGTCAGTCGCACTACGGAACAGCACCACTTCACCACCAATGACTGGGCCTCCATGCGAGACCTGTGTGCCCTGTTGCGCTGTTTCGAGTACTCCACCAACATGGCCAGTGGCGATGACGCCGTTATCAGCGTTACAATAGCACTTCTATGTCTCCTTGAGAAAACACTTAGGGCGATGATGGAAGAGGAGGTGGCCCAGGAGGAGGAGGAGGAGGAAGAGGGGTCATTTTTAGCACTTTCAGGCCAGTCTCTTCGAAGTGACTCAGAGGGAGGTTTTTGGCAACAGCAGAGGCCAGGTACAAATGTGGCCAGCCAGGGCCCACTACTGGAGGACGAGGATGAGGATGAGGAGGAGGTGGAGGAGGATGAGGATGAAGCATGGTCACAGCGGGGTGGCACTCAACGCAGCTCGGGCCCATCACTGGTGCGTGGCTGGGGGGAAAGGCAGGACGATGACGATACGCCTCCCACAGAGGACAGCTTATCCTTACCCCTGGACAGCCTGGCACACATGAGCGACTACATGCTGCAGTGCCTGCGCAACGACAGCAGAGTTGCCCACATTTTAACCTGTGCGGACTACTGGGTTGCCACCCTGCTGGATCCACGCTACAAAGACAATGTGCCCACCTTACTTCCTGCACTGGAGCGTGATAGGAAGATGCGCGAGTACAAGCGCACGTTGGTAGACGCGCTACTGAGAGCATTCCCAAATGTCACAGGGGAACCAGTGGAAGCCCAAGGCCAAGGCAGAGGAGGAGCAAGAGGTCGCCAAGGCAGCTGTGTCACGGCCAGCTCCTCTGAGGGCAGGGTTAGCATGGCAGAGATGTGGAAAACTTTTGTCAACACGCCACAGCTAACTGCACCACCACCTGATACGCAACGTGTTAGCAGGAGGCAACATTTCACTAACATGGTGGAACAGTACGTGTGCACACCCCTCCACGTACTGACTGATGGTTCGGCCCCATTCAACTTCTGGGTCTCTAAATTGTCCACGTGGCCAGAGCTAGCCTTTTATGCCTTGGAGGTGCTGGCCTGCCCGGCAGCCAGCGTTTTGTCTGAACGTGTATTCAGCACGGCAGGGGGCGTCATTACAGACAAACGCAGCCGCCTGTCTACAGCCAATGTGGACAAGCTGACGTTCATAAAAATGAACCAGGCATGGATCCCACAGGACCTGTCCATCCCTTGTGCAGATTAGACATTAACTACCTCCCCTTAACCATATATTATTGTACTCCAGGGCACTTCCTCATTCAATCCTATTTTTATTTTCATTTTACCATTATATTGCGAGGCTACCCAAAGTTGAATGAACCTCTCCTCTGTCTGGGTGCCGGGGCCTAAATATATGCCAATGGACTGTTCCAATGTTGGGTGACGTGAAGCCTGATTCTCTACTATGACATGCAGACTGATTCTCTGCTGACATGAAGCCAGATTCTCTGTTACTGGACCTCTCTCCTCTGGCTGGGTGCCTGGGCCTAAATATATGACAATGGACTGTTACAGTGGTGGCTGACGTGAAGCCTTATTCTCTGCTATGACATGCAGACTGATTCTCTGCTGACATGAAGCCAGATTCTCTGTTACGGGACCTCTCTCCTCTGGCTGGGTGCCTGGGCCTAAATATATGACAATGGACTGTTACAGTGGTGGCTGATGTGAAGCCTGATTCTCTGCTATGACATGCAGACTGATTCTCTGCTGACATGAAGCCAGATTCTCTGTTATGGGACCTCTCTCCTCTGCCTGGGTGCTGGGCCTAAATATATGACAATGGACTGTTGCAGTGGTGTCTGACGACAAGCCTGATTCTCTGCTATGACATGCAGACTGATTCTCTGCTGACATGAAGCCAGATTCTCTGTTACGGGACCTCTCTCCTCTGCCTGGGTGCCTGGGCCTAAATATATGCCAATGGACTGTTGCAGTGGTGGCTGACGTGAAGCCTGATTCTCTGCTATGGGACCTCTCTCCAATTGATATTGGTTAATTTTTATTTATTTAATTTTTATTTTTATTCATTTCCCTATCCACATTTGTTTGCAGGGGATTTACCTACATGTTGCTGCCTTTTGCAGCCTTCTATCTCTTTCCTGGGCTGTTTTACAGCCTTTTTAGTGCCGAAAAGTTCGGGTCCCCATTGACTTCAATGGGGTACGGGTTCGGGACGAAGTTCGGATCGGGTTCGGATCCCGAACCCGAACATTTCCGGGAAGTTCGGCCGAACTTCTCGAACCCGAACATCCAGGTGTCCGCTCAACTCTATTTGGAACTAATTACCTAATTTTTTAAGTATGTGGAGAAAGACGATTAAGTGCTTTTGTAGATGGTTTTAACGTAGTATATCTATAAGCATTCTATATGTCTGATAGTTGGTATTCATTAAGGTCCTTTTTCCCCAGATTTAGGGCTTTGCTCCTTCCCAGGGGGGCATGGCTGGGCTCTCATATATATATATACAGTCAGGTATTGACTGTAATGGATTTGCAACCAAGTATTAAAAAGTGAAAGTTTGATTTATGATTATTATTATGTCCCAATACTTTTGGTCCCTTAACAAGTGGAAGGCACATATGCAAACTGTTGTAATTCCTACACCGTTCACCTGATTTGGATGTAAATACCCTCAAATTAAAGCTGACAGTCTGCAGTTAAAGCATATTTTGTTTGTTTCATTTCAAATCTATTGTGGTGGTGTATAGCGTCAAAAATGTTAGAATTGTGTCGATTGCAATTTTTATGGATCTGACTGTTTTTCAGACGGTCATTGGATATTAATTTTACTGCAGGCCAGTACAAATACATGTCAAATACATATGTTTAAAAAACAAAAAATATTAAATTGGTTTAAAAACATGGCTAACGAAATACCCCTTTTAAAAAAACACCAAATGATAATAGTTGAAATTCGATAACACGTGTTCGTCACAGGTGTTGAATTTCTCCGAGGTCCCAAACATTAGTGATTCACCAGACAGAAAAGGCCTTTTATGCCGCTGTATTTACATAAGACAGGGATCATTATTTGTTCTGGGTGGTGGCGGATATGTGTTTGCTGGCATGAGGAAATTCAATTAAACATGGTCGTCACAGGTGTTGAATTCCTCCGAGATCCATGCCTCATTAATTTATATAAATGTGAGGTAGTCCACACTGTCGTGAGCTAGGCAAGTGCGCTGATCTGTAACGATCCCCCCTGCTGCACTGAATGTCCTTTTGGACAAGACACTCGACAAGGGGCAAGCCAAGAGTTCCATGACAAATTGTGGCAGCTCTGGCCAAGGTCATGGCTGCACACCCAGTAGTCCAGGGATTCCTCGCTTTTCAGAGCATCTACATCGGCCTTTAACCCTATGTAGTCGGACACCTGTCGGTCTAGGCGTTCCTTAAAGCTGGATCCGGAGGGCTGCTGTCGATTAGTTGGCTGCAAGAATGATCTCTTATCCGAAGTGACCAACACATCTTCAAACCGCCCTCTTCTTGCATGTGCTGTAGGATTGGTACTCGCAACTGTTTCTCTGTGGGTGGAAATTCCTCTGCCAGTGCCAGAAACAGCAGAATGCAGCATCTCTCGAAGCAAGGCCTGGAAATGCTGCATTCTGACAGCCCTATGTGATGCTGGTGACATGTCCGCCATTTTGTGTTTGCACCGGGGGTCTAAGTATGTTGCCACCCAGTACTGGTCCTTTCACTTTATGCTTCCCTTCAAACACTGGAGCATGAAGGCCCCCATTTGCACTAAATTACAAGCGGTGGAGCGGCCTGGCTCCTGCTCATCGTCCAGGAGAATGTCGTTCTCGGTCTCCTCCCATCCACGGACAACACCAGGGATCCCAGCAAAGTTTAAAGCCTGCTCTTCTTGCTCCTCCTCCTCCCCCCTCCCCCCAAGCACCAACCTCCTTTGACTCCTCTTCAGACGCCTGCTGACTTGTCTCAGATGGAGTAACCCCCCTGGGAATTCATTCAGCATTGCTCCTGCTTCTCGACAGCTTGATCAATGACATGATGCAATGCACACACCAGAAAGAAGGAGTGAGGTATGATTTCACTGATGGCACCCTGGCTGTGACTGAACAGTTTGGTGATCTCATGAAATGGGCGCAGTAGTCTGCATGCATCGCGCATGAGCAGCCACTGGCGCGGTGAAAAACAAAAAACAAGCTCCCCAGAACCTCTCCTGCCGCAGAGTCAATACAAGTAGTCGTTAATGGCATGTTTCTGCCCGATCAGCCTTTCAAGCATATAAAAGGTGGAGTTCCAGCGCGTCACAAATCAGATGTCTGACGGGCAAGTGGTGTTGCAGCTGAACGTCAGCAAGGCAAGCCATGACTGTGTAAGATCTTCTAAAATGGCAGAGATTTTCCTGGCCTGATGTAAGATGTATTTGGCAACAAATCGCTGCGCGACTAAGTTCAGGATATTGGCCATGAACGGCACGTGTGTCATTTTGCCTTGTTTTAGCACGCTCAGCAGATTGGCACCATTGTCGCACATCACTTTACCAACTGTCAAATTGAGCCACTGATCAGCCTGTGACTGCAGAGCTGAAAAGGGTGCGGACCGGTGTGGCTCTTGCCTTTTAGGCACAACAGCCGCAGCACAGCATGGCAACGTGTCACCTGGCACATCGAATAGGTTCTGGGAATCTTGGGGGGGTGCAGCGGAAGAGGCAATAGCATTGGAAAATGAGAAGTCAGCCGAGGATGGAGTAGGAGGACGAGAAGAAAAGGCAGGCCTGCATGCAATCCGTGGCGGTAACACCAAATCCACATGGGTGTCACTGGTTACATGCTTGACAGCAGTAAAAGTTATGTACCTTCCCTGCCCGTGTTTGCTAGACTATGTGTCTTTGGTTAGATGTATCTTGGCACCGACACTGTGTGCCAGAGATACATTCACTTGCCGCTTAACATAGCCATATAGCAATATAGCTCAGGGATGTCCTTCTGGGAGAAATATTTCCTTTCGGGGATCTTCCTTTGCGGTGTCCAATGGCCACAAATTTTCTAAAGGCCTCCGAGTCCAACAGTTTATATGGCAGTAGTTGGCGGGCTAGCAGCTCCGAAAAGCCAGCGGTCAGCCATTGGTCAAGAGAGTTATCTGGCGTCATCAACTTTTTACGTTCAAACATTTGGGCCACGGAAGCCTGCCTTTTGCCAGATGGACTTGATGACGGCATGATGGAAGGTAGAGTGGAGGACAAATGGTAAGAGAGAGGAGAAGGAGAATGGTGGTGTTGCTCCCACTGGGTTTGGTGATGGGAGGCCAGATGCCTTCTTAAGGCGGTCGTCCCTAGGTGAGTGTTGGGCTTACTGCGAGTTATGCGTTGAGAGCACAGGCTGCAGATGGCAACACTGACACGTTAAAAAAAAAAAACACACTGCGTAGCAATGTGCCGGCGTCCTGGGAGCGCCAGATGTGACCACGCATGGTGGATGGCTCGCTCCAGATACATTTGCAGTCTGCTTTTTGCCTCCTGTGCACTGTGAGTTCTGCCTGCTTCTCCTCCTTATACCCCTATCTGCAGCATCATCTCTACCTCTGAACTTCCCTCCTCTTCCTCTCTTGTGGGCACCCATGTGATGTCCATCGACATGTCATTATCGCCACCTTCACCAACACTGACATTAGAGATCTCAGAGTAGGCAGCAACAGTGGGGACCACCCTCCTTGGGCTGATCTGTGTACTGTCGTCAGACCGCTGGGTGGTGGCCGTTACTACCTCCTCTTCCTCATCCGATGCCAAGAATGGCTGTGCATCAGTAAGGTCTGGAAATTGATGGGAAAATAATTCCTCTGACTAGAGTGGAGATGCTATGGTGGTAGTGGTGGTGTCTTTGGAGGTGCACACAGCAGAGAGTGAGAAGGGTGCTGATACAGAGGATGAGGAGGGTGCAGAAGCGGAAGGCTGAGTGAGCCACTCAACCAACTCTGGTGCGTACTTTGACGTAATAGCATGCACATTCTCCAACTTCCCACTTAGGCTCCTTCCTGGTGCAGCTGCCCGACCCCTGCCTCTTCCTCTGCCTGTCATTTTCAAAATGACCCTGTGGCAAAATCCCTATAGAAGAACAGTTTTTGTGAAAGCAGGTATATAGAACCCCTTAATGAGAATTTACTGAAAGCAGGTATATCAAACCCCTTAATTAGTTTATTTTGGGGCAACAACAGGTATATCACACCAGTTGCAATTAGTTGTTCCAATAGAGTTTGTCTCTCTTTATAGCTGCGGTATCTCAGCAGAACCGCACATAAAATATGCACAATACAAATGCACTATATAGAAATTATATTATAGGTATATCACACCCCTGCCTCAATCAGTTTTTTTGGGGGGGACAACTGGTATATCACAACAGTTGCAATTAGTTGATCCAATAGTGTTTGTCCCTCTGTATAGCTGCGGTATCTAAGCAGAACCGCACACAAATGCTGCACAATACAAATGTACTATATAGAAATTATATTATAGTTATATCACACCCCTTCCTCAATCAGTTTGGGGGGCAACTGGTATATCACAGACAACTGCTGCGAAATACAAATGCAATATAACAGGGATGGCCAACCTGAGGCTCTCCAGCTGTTGCAAAACTACAACTCCCAGCATGCCCAGGCTACCTACAGCTATCAGCCTAAAGCAGGGCATGGTGGGAGTTGTAGTTTTACAACAGCTGGAGAGCCTCAGGTTGGCCATGCCTGCACTATAATATACTTTCTATGTTAGAAAGTATATTATAAGTATATCACACCCCTCAGTATGTCACACCTATCGATAGCACACCTATACCAGTCCTTAAAAGAACTTTTGTGGCCCTATTAGCTTGTGTTTGGTGTCCCTAACAGTCTGTCCCTGTTACACACAGCAACCTCTCCCTACACTGGCAAAAGACTGAATGTAAAATGGCGGCCAGATCGGGTTTAATTATGAGGTAGGGGGTATGTCCATGTGATGAAACATCTCAATTGGCTGTCCTGTCCCACCTGATGGATGTGTCATGGGTCAAAGTTCGGCACAATGCAAGAGAATATGGTGCCGGCAGACATCGCCATATGTTTGCCTGTTCGGCAAACTGCGAACGAGCAAAGTTCACCATGAAACGACCGCCGGGCAAACCGCAAGGTCATCTCGAGAAGTAAGTTGGTATCTCCTCCATTACAGATCCTTGCTTGTTTTCATAAATATAAAACTGTCTATCAGAGCAGTATAAACATTCTGACAATATATTATGGCGGTGGTTGTGTTAGCTTTCTCACACCACCACTACAAAAATAAGGAGATGTCTTTTTTATCAGTTATTAGCAGCTGCTTTGTTAGAACACCTTTTATGTATTATCTAAACATTCTGCTTATTTCTTGAGTGTACTGAAAAGCTCTAATAACACCACACAACAAAAAAAAAACTTCTGCTACTGGGCAAAAAACATTTGTCCTATACTAAATCAAGTGTGCGGATTATAAATCCGAAGTCGGAATTGTTGTAACACGTCACAAAATTTTGCTATGAATAAGTATGCCTAAATAAATTAGGCACTTGGAAAGCATTGAATAATTTTTTAACAGAACGAGTTTTACTCCAACAATTACCTGATCTACATCAAACTTTGCGTAGTAAACAGTGTATGAAAATGTAATGGAATAACAATAATTCAAAAAGTCTTGTTTTTCAGTTTAAAAGTCTTACTTGAGCAAGGCCCAGTACTGTTAAAAGTGCTTCAGACATCTGCTTTTGCGTTTGTGAACGGTCATATTTTCCCGTTGCAATAACCAGCAGTAGTCCCCCATCATGTTGGGATTCCAGCTGCCTTGATACCTGTTCTCCATTGTAGAAATATCTTTATGCAACTGCTCTCCATGTTCTTCACTTACGTGACCCAAATTGTGGGGTGGGAAAAAGTCAAGATGAGAATGTAAGAAATGCACTTTCAATTACATTCGGCAGCCAAGTTGTTCATGTGCTGTAAGCATGTTGTCTACTAAGGCTACTTTCACACTAGCGTTCGTCGGTCCGCTCGTGAGCTCCGTTTGAAGGGGCTCACGAGCGGACCCGAACGCAGCCGTCCAGCCCTGATGCAGTCTGAATGGAGCGGATCCGCTCAGACTGCATCAGTCTGGCGGCGTTCAGCCTCCGCTCCGCTCGCCTCCGCACGGACAGGCGGACAGCTGAACGCTGCTTGCAGCGTTCGGGTGTCCGCCTGGCCGTGCGGAGGCAGTGCGGATCCGTTCAGACTTACAATGTAAGTCAATGGGAACGGATCCGCTTGAAGATGTCACCATATGGCTCAATCTTCAAGCGGATCCGTCCCCCATTGACTTTACATTGAAAGTCTGAACGGATCCGCGCAGGCTACTTGCGCACTTGCAAATTTTTTTAAAGTTATTAATGCAGACGGATCCGTACTGAACGGAGCCTCCGTCTGCATTAATGTGATCGGATCCGTTAAGAACGGATCCGATCAAGCGCAAGTGTGAAAGTAGCCTAATTCAGCATAGTTTGCAGCTCATCTGTTCCCAAGGAAGTTCTGTACAACTAGCACAAATGCATCTAAAGCTGCAAGACGCACTCACTTTGGCCTATTGCACACGACCGTATGGCTTTTTCAGTGTTTTGCGGTCTGTTTTTCATGGATCCGTTGTTCCGTTTTTTGTTTCCGTTGTGTTTCCGTTTCTGTTCCGTTTTTCCGTTCCGTTTTTCCTTATGGCATATACAGTATACAGTAATTACATAGATAAAATTGGGCTGGGCATAACATTTTCAATAGATGGTTCAGGAAAAAACGGAACGGAAACGGAAGACATACGGATGCATTTCCGTATGTGTTCCGTTTTTTTTGCGGATCCATTGACTTGAATGGAGCCACGGACTGTGATTTGCGGGCAATAATAGGACATGTTCTATGTTAAAACGGAACGGAAAAACTGAAATACGGAAACAGAATGCATATGGAGTACATTCCGTTTTTTTGCGGAACCATTGAAATGAATGGTTCCGTATACGGACCGTATACGGAACTCAAAAAACGGCCAGTAAACGAGAAAAAAAAAAACGGCCGTGTGCAATTGGCCTTTGTCAGATTCTTGCGCTGATCATAAGTAGTGTATTTGCCACATATGTAGCAGAAATTGTCTGGATTGTTAACACATTTGCGTTTATCCATCTTAAGTTTCAAAACTTAGAGTACAATAACAGATCACTTTATCAAAATCTGTCCAGCTTGCCTTATATACTTACTGCTGACATCAGCCTGAGTGCGTCCGAACAGGTCTGGACATTTCCATTTGAATATCTTCAATATAATGCATTAATATTATAAATGAATAGGCTTTGCATGTATAACTTAACCCTTTAAGGACCTGAGCCGTACATGTACGCGGCAAAAGTCTGGTCCCCAAACATGTCGCCCGGTCGCACATGCAGCGGGCGCCATAGCAGGGACCCGCGGCACATGTATGCGATCAGCCATAAGGCTGATCGCATAAATTTTCCCTTTCAGATGCCATGGTCAAATGTAACCACGGCATCTGCGCTGCCTGGAAGCAGAAGTCGCGCACTTCCGCTCCCGTAACAGCGTTCCCCGGCTGAGATCAGGGAACCTGTTACATTAATCTAATAGGCTGAAGCCTCAAGCAGGCTTCGGTGACTATTAGATGACTATACCAATACAAGCCACTAGGTGGAAGCATTGTATTGGTATAGTTAAAATGAAGTGTTCAATGGTGTCTATATAGACATCAATGAACACAATAGGCAATATAATGATTGCCAGTTATTGTCACCCAAGATGACTTAAAAAAAAGCAAAAAAAAATAGTTTTTGCAAATATAAAAAAAAAATTTAAAATAAAAGTTCAAATCATCTCCCTTTCCTTAAAATAAAAATACTTAAAGGGAACCTGTGACCGGGATTTTGTGTGTAGAGCTGAGGACATGGGTTGCTAGATGGCCGCTAGCACATCTGCAATACCCAGTCCCCATAGCTCTGTGTGCTTTAATTGTGTAAAAAAAAACGATTTGATACATATTCAAATTAACCTGAGAAGTCCTGTATATGAGATGACTCAGGAGCAGGACTCATCTCAGGTTAATTTGCATATGTATCAAATCGTTTTTTTACATAATAAAAGCACACAGAGCTATGGGGACTGGGTATTGCAGATGTGCTAGCGGCCATCTAGCAACCCATGTCCTCAGCTCTATACACAAAATCCCGGTCACAGGTTCCCTTTAAGTATTTTTATTTTAAGGAAAGGGAGATGATTTGAACTTTTATTTTTTAACAATATTAATGGCATATGGCAAATGGCATAATAGGAACAAAAAATAAATTAAAAGCCAATTTGACATTTTTTGTCACTTGAACTACCCAATAATTTTTTTAGAAAAAGTGATCAAAAAGTCGCACACACTTCAAATTGGTATCACTGAAAAAACTGATCGTCCCGCCAAAAAATGAGCCCTCACACAGCCCCGTACACATAACTACAAAAAATTTTTAGGGGGTCAGAATACGGTTATAAAATAAAAAAAAAGTAAATTCCCTAAATGTTTTTTATTTTTTTTTCAGTATTAAGCAGCAAGAAAAATTATACAAGTGTGGTATCGTTTTAACCATACTGACCTGGAGAATGGAGATAACAATTTTACAGCAGTGTACAGTGTAAAAAAAAAAAATGAAAACCTTTATCAGAATAGCTTTTTTCCCAATTCTACCCCATTTGGAATTTTTTCCCTACTTCCTACTACATGGTATGACACCGTAAATGGTGCCATTAGAAAGTACAACTTGTCCCACAAAAAATAAGCCCTCATAAGGCTATGTGAATGGAAAAATAAAAGAAATTAGGACTATGGGAAGGCGGGGAGTGAAAAACGCAAAAAATGGAAAATCCCGGGGGTCCTTAAGGAGTTAAAATCTAGATGCGTCAGGTAAATTCCAAGTTCATATTTGGAATCAGCGCGCTCATTTTAGTATAAATCATGTTTTTCTCTCAGTAGCAAAATCATTGTTGCGTGCTGTAATCAGTTGCTCTCTCTTGGCAACATTATTTATTATTAGTAAGATAGTTTGTTATTGTGTTTTTATTTTAAAAGAATATAATAAAGGTTATAAAAAAAAAAGAAAGAATAAATAATTAGGCCTAAAACAGAATTGGTATAGCCTTTGTCTATTGATTTAAAGTCTTGGGGGTTGAAATTAAAGAAACATTATATAATTTAGCAAATTATACAAGTTTGTTACATTATAGGGGTTAATTCATGCCTTACCTAACATTTTTATAGTGTGAATGTGACTTCAGTGGGAGGAAAAGCTTCCCTTTACCACTTTCATCAATTTTCTTCTTTGCACCATAATTAACTGCAAATCATGTTGAAAAAGAAACACTTATAGTAACACATTTTATCCCCACAATCTATGATTCCATCAGTGGAGTTATACAATATCCATTGCCTATTGAATATATGGAAGAAATGTGAATTACAGCGCGTGAACCTCATTTGACTCATCAATGGTTTAAGTAGATTTGCAGAAATCAGTACATTGTGCATGGTTTAATAGTGCAAACAAAGCTAATGCAGCAGTCATTATTGGCTTCCATCATAAAATTAGATTGCTAACCTACAAGTGGCCCATTATGTGTTGCCACCACTTTAGAGGAGCTGTCCTTTCAGTTTTAACCTCTTCCTGAATCTTTCCTTTTTTGTTTTTTAATTCCTGCCTTCCAAGAGGGATATATTTTCCCTTTTGTTGTGTACAGGACAAATTGTGTTTTCTAACTGCAACATTTAGGCCTTGTTCACACTTCAGTGTATGGTCAGTGATTTCCATCAGTGATTTGTGAGCCAAAATCAGGTGTGGGACAAAACCACAGAACAGGTGCAGATCTTCCTATTATGCCTTATCCCTATGTAGGCTTTACTTCTGGTTTTGGCTCACAAATCACTGATGGAAAACACTAACCAAACACTGAAGTGTGAATGAGGCCTTAAAGGGGTTGTCCGGGTTCAGAGCTGAACCCGGACATACCGTTATTTTCACCCCGGCAGCATGCTCCGATGCGCTCCTGTGCCCTGCACTAAATCGCACAGGGCACAGGCTCTTTTGTTTTCAATAACACACTTCCGCCCGGCAGTGTGTTCGGTGACGTCACCGGCTCTGAGGGGCGGGCTTTAGCTCTGCCCTAGTGATTTGACTGGCTAGGGCAGAGCTAAATCCCGCCCTTCAGTGCCGATGACGTCACCGGAACTCCTAAAAATGCCTTTGCAATGCAAAGGAGAGCAAAGGAGAGCATCGGAGCATGAACTGCTCCGATGCTCATGTCAGGGGGGCTGCCTGGGTGAAAATGAAGGGAAGTCCAGGTTCAGCTCTGAACCCGGACAACCCCTTTAAGATTCCATTCCATGTAGTTGGAGGCAGGAAAAAAGTTTGAAATGGGATGGAATTGGAAGAAAAAAATAGGTTTATGATGATTCAGTTTATGATCAGTTTATGATACAAGCTGAAGTGAACATGTTCTGCATAGACGAAGGTCAAGCCCCAAGATAATTTCCTTAGGTGAAGCCTGGAACCTAGTCTGATGCTGACTGTCATGATAAGCCATCACTGCAGAGACAATGGGCAAAATAAGCACTGCTAAATCTGTTTACAGTCACCTTGTAGCAGTGGTTTACATAGGACTGCAGATAGTACTGAGAAATTTGTATTCTCATCTGCATCTATATTACCCATTTAGTAATCAGTCGCTATATTTTTGTATCACCGTGTGAATGGCTCTTAAGCTTTCCTAAAGGTCATATGGTAAAAGATTGGTAGATTACAATTTTGTATCAAATACAGGATCTCAAAATAGGCAGAGATGGTTCCATTAAAGCTTCACCCAAAAAGCAGAAAAATAGCAGCTGTGACCTTTGAGAGTCAGTGGGACGCTAGATGTGCTCTGTGCTGTTAAGGTTTTCATTACAATGCTTCGAGAGAAATTCATTTTATTCTGAAAATATTGGAAACATTGTTTTGTTTGCTTTACTCCATAAAGTTACATCTTATAATTCAATAAAAATTCCTTCAGCTGCACCTTTACCTTCTTGACCTTTTTTTTTTTTTTAACCAACCTAAGGGCAAGTGTCTGCTCCCGTTACCCTAGTCTGCCTATTGGGTCCAAAAAGGTTTCTTTCATCAGAAAAATGGTTATGTAGCTGGCTGACTGGCTGACATTAGCGATGTGCTAATGTCAGCAGAACATACCTGTATGACTTATATCTCCCTGCCTGCCGCCGTTCGCGCTAAATAATGACTTTTATAATATGCAAATGAGCCTCTAGATGCACCTAGAGACTCCGTCATCTCACCATTTGGCACGCTCTTGTAAAGGTTTAAATTAGGGTACACCTGAAAACATTGGGAAGTATAACTTGTGATAACCCCCTCCAGCCGTGCTAAACAAACATTCAGACAATACACTGGCTGCAAGGCAGGCCAGCACCTCCAAGGTGTAAAGGGCAGGCTCAGGCCATGTGCCCAATTTGGAGACCCAGAAGTTGAAGGGGCAGACCCATCAGTCAGTACGTGTAGGCGTGTGCACATATACTGCTCCACCATGTCACATGTTCCCGTGATGTCCACGATCCAATTGGATATCTTCTCTATTAACTTTCGATGTTCTTTTAATGCGCCTACCATGGTGATCATGGGTAGCGGGGAATCAGGGTTCCAGGCCGGAGAGAAAATTTTGTATTTTCACCCGAGAATGTAACAGACAAATTAGTGAAATGCATTTCCCTATCTACTAGGTAGAGCAGGGGTATATCATAGCCAAAAATTGGTGAATGTTACCCAACAATGTAACAGACAAATTAGTGAAATGTATTTCCCTTTACACTATGTAGAGCAGGGGTATATCACAGCCAAACATTTCGGATTCTCACCCGACAATGTAACAGACAAATTAGTGAAATTTGTTTACCTCTCTAATAGGTAGAGCAGGGGTATATCACAGCCAAAAATTTGTGAATTTCCCCCAAAAATGTAACATACAAATTAGTGAAATTTGTTTACCTGTCTACTAGGTAGAGCAGGGGTAAATCACAGCCAAAAATTTGCGAATTTCAGCTGAAAATGTAACATACAAATTTGTGAAATTTATTTACCTGTCTACTAGGTAGAGCAGGGGTATATCACAGCCAAAAATTGGTGAATTTAACGCAAAAATGTAACATACAAATTAGTGAAATTGAATTACTTGTCTACGAGGTAGAGCAGGGGTATATCACAGCCAAA